>NW_020186975.1:316868-316991 GCF_900000015.1 Plasmopara halstedii | reverse complement strand
CTGCAAGTGGCCGGAAGCTTCCACCGCTCGTGATTTGGAAGGAGAAGAAAGGAAATCAAGCTATATCCACTTTGAACTCTGTGTGGGTGGCTATTCAGCCCAAAGCTTGGGTGGATTCTGAGA
>NW_020186975.1:315122-316858 GCF_900000015.1 Plasmopara halstedii | reverse complement strand
ATGATGCTCATTAGCAATAGATCTTGCATCTGTTATAGTGACTTTGCAGCTATCAAAATTGCAGTGATAGATGGTGTTTATGTGCAGCAACAATAGGCTGAAACAACCGTTCACTTCCTTGCTGCATTCGATCGGGTCCTCTAAAATCACGACGGTCGACAATTGGCTACCAGAAGCTGTACGCATTGCCAACAAAGCGATCTACATCGAATGAAATGATGCTCATTAGCAATGCTGTTATAGTGGCCTTGCAGCTATCAAAAGTGCAGTGATAGATGGTGTTGATGTGCAGATTGCCAACAAAGCGATCTCCATCGAATGAAATGATGCTCATTAGCAATAGATCTTGCGCCTTGCAGCTATCAAAAGTGCAGTGATAGATGGTGTTGATGTGCAGCAACAATAGGCCGAACAAACAGTTCACTGCGTTGCTGCATTCGATCGGGTCCTCTATTCATGGTAGACATTCTATATTGGCTCCCAGAAAGCTGAACGCATTGCCAACAAAGCGATCTACATCGAATGAAATGATGCTCAATTAATAGATCTTGCATCTGTTATAGTGACTTTGCAGCTATCAAAAGTGCAGTGATAGATGTTAGATCTTGCATCTGTTATAGTGACTTTGCAGCTATCAAAAGTGCAGTGATAGATGGTGCTGATGTGCAGCAACAATAGGCTAAGCCTCTACAATCACGACGGTCGACATTCTGTATTGGCTCCCAGAAAGCTGTACGCATTGTCAACAAAGCGATCTACATCGAATGAAATGATGCGCAGAAAGCTGAACGCATTGCCAACAAAGCGATCTACATCGAATGAAATGATGCTCAATTAATAGATCTTGCATCTGTTATAGTGACTTTGCAGCTATCAAAAGTGCAGTGATAGATGTTGTTGATGTGCAGCAACAATAGGCTAAACAAACTACACTACCTTGCTGCATTCGATCGGGTCCTCTATAATCACGGCGGTCGACATTCTGTATAGGCACCCAGAAGCTGTACGCATGGCCAACAAAGCGATCTACATCAAATGAAATGATGCTCATTAGCAATAAACGCATTGCCAACAAAGCGATCTACATCGAATGAAATGATGCTCATTAGCAATAGATCATGCATCTGTTATAGTGGCCTTGCTGCTATCAAAAGTGCAGTGACAGAAAGCTGAACGCATTGCCAACAAAGCGATCTACATCGAATGAAATGATGCTCAATTAATAGATCTTGCATCTGTTATAGTGACTTTGCAGCTATCAAAAGTGCAGTGATAGATGTTAGACCTTGCATCTGTTATAGTGACTTTGCAGCTATCAAAAGTGCAGTGATAGATGGTGATGATGTGCAGCAACAATAGGCTGAACAAACAGTTCACTGCGTTGCTGCATTCGATCGGATCCTCTATAATCACGGTCTACAATCACGACGGTCGACATTCTGTATTGGCTCCCAGAAAGCTGAACGCATTGCCAATAAAGCGATCTACATCGAATGAATCAGTGACAGAAAGCTGAACGCATTGCCAACAAAGCGATCTACATCGAATGAAATGATGCTCAATTAATAGATCTTGCATCTGTTATAGTGACTTTGCAGCTATCAAAAGTGCAGTGATAGATGTTGTTGATGTGCAGCAACAATAGGCTAAACAAACTATACTCCATTCGATCGCCTCGTGCAGCAACAATAGGCTAAACCAACTATTCACTACCTTGCTGCATTCGATCGGGTCCC
>NW_020186975.1:314965-315112 GCF_900000015.1 Plasmopara halstedii | reverse complement strand
CAGAAGGACTTGCGTAAGTGGCTTGGTCTCGCCAACTACTTACACAAGTACAGCGTAACTACGCAGAAATGGCCCGACCATTATCCAATATCCATAAAAAGGATGCGGAATGGTGTTGGAACACCGAACATCAGAAGGCTTTTGACT
>NW_020186975.1:314210-314955 GCF_900000015.1 Plasmopara halstedii | reverse complement strand
TCAACGGTATGACGGGGGAGGAAGATGGCGACGTCCGCCTCGAGGCTATGCCTGCAGTCGATGCTCTTCTCGAGCTGGACGAGGTGTCCCTAGAAGAGTTCGGCAGTGCCTTCAAGGCAGGCGACTTGGCCGAAGTGGTCATTGTACTACCGGACGGGGAGATATATTCGTCATCGCGTCTGGATGAAGCTGTCTTGGAGAACACCAAGAGAGTGCTGAACGCACGAAGTGGATCGCCGATCCTACAAAATCCCTTGGATCCGTACTATCCTTTGGTGTAGGAATTTCAAGACGTCGTCTTTAACGACCCGCCTTCAGTCCTACCTCCGGACCGAGGTGTGCGTCATGAGATCGACCTGGTTCCGGGAACTAAATACTGCGTAACACGCCAATGGCCCCTGCCCAAGGAGCACCGCGACGTCAATGACGCTGTTTTCGTGCGAAGCACGACGCAGGGATTGTACGTGAGAGCAAGTCTCCCCATTCGACACCCACATTTTGTTCGGAAGCCGAACGGCAAGTGGCGTATCGTTCATACTTACAATAAGTTCAACGCTGCCACCATTCCGGCACAGACGCCGATTCTCAGAAAGGATGTTCCTTAGAACAACATGGTGTGATGTACTAAGTACAGTGCACTGGACTTGGTCGATTGTTATTATTAATTTCTCATGAGAGCGAGTGATATTTCGCTGAATACTCCGAGCGGCACGCACTGGGAGTGACTGGTGACGCCCCAAGGGCA
>NW_020186975.1:313841-314200 GCF_900000015.1 Plasmopara halstedii | reverse complement strand
CCGGGATGGCAGCAGATCCCTTTCCGGAGGCGGTCACAGTGACCGTCTTTATGGAAGGTCTCCGCACTGGCGAGGCCAGAATGGAAGTCTTCTGTGTGCATCCATCTTCATTTGAAGAGGCGGTGAATGTGGTATTTAATGCCGATTTCAATTTCAAGTCAGCACGACTTGGTTGGAATGCATACTTCAACAGCTCGTTGAGCGGGCCTGTGCCCATGGATCTCAGCCATGCTGAGGACGAAGGAGCAGAGCTCCGAGCTGCCAGGCATCACACAAACACATGACGGTGTTTTGTCTGTGGGGACACCCGTCACCTTCGGAACGGTTGACCCTGCGCAAGGCGCGTCAAGTTCTTCGAA
>NW_020186975.1:312815-313831 GCF_900000015.1 Plasmopara halstedii | reverse complement strand
CTCGTGCCCTTCACGACTGTGGACGAAGATAACGTCGAAGTATGCTTGTGCATACGCCCGGTGGGGCCTGAACAACTGCGTCACAAGACGATTAAATGTTGCTTATGCATTTGACAGACCTTGGGGCATCTCCAGCGACTCCCAGAGTATCCTGCTCGAAGTACACTGTCAGCAAAATATCATTTGGTCTCATGACCAATTGGTATTAACCATCGACCAAGTCGAGTGCGCTGTACTTTGTACAGCCAACCACATTTTTCTGATGAACAGCCTTCCTAGAAATCGGCGTCAGTGCTGGAATGGTGGTAGCCTTTAGCTTATCATAAACGTGAATGATACGCTACTTGGAATTTAGCTTTCTGACACAAAACATGGTGTCGAATGGAGAGACTTACCCTCGTGCACCATTCCTGCATCGTGCTTTACACGAAAAAAGGTGTCGGTGACGTCACACTGATCTTTGGGTAGGGGCCATAGGCTTGTTTTGCAGTATTTGGTTTCCGGAATCAGGTCGATCTCATGACACACACCTAGATCCGGAGGGTGGACCGACGGCACTTCTTTGGAGACGACGTCTTGACTTTCCTTTTACCAGAGGTAAGTACTGATCTGAAGGATCCTTCAAGATCAACGATTCACTTTGTGCGTTCAGCACCTTCTAATCGTCTTTCGTGGCAGCTATATCGAGAAGCGACGACGAGTGAATCTCCTCGTTTGGCCGTAAAATTTCGGCTAAATCGCCTAGCTTCAAGACCCTGCCAAACTTTTCAAAAGACACTTTGTTTAGCTCAAGAAGAGAACCCACGGCGGAAATAGCCTCGAGGGTGAAGTCGCCGTATTCCTTTTCCGCCATACCGTTGACAAGGGTGTATAGCTGTGCGCTATTGTCTAAATTGGACACACCCTGGGTCAGGGTCGACGCCCTGAGTCTTGCAAATAACACACGGCACCGCCGTCTCCTCTCTATAGCAGTTTACCGTCTTATAGCGATTGAGCAACAGCGTCGCAACGTGAAC
>NW_020186975.1:300265-312805 GCF_900000015.1 Plasmopara halstedii | reverse complement strand
GGATGATCCTTTAAATGTAGACGAACTAGACCAAGCCTTGGATGACGTTGATGTCGTCAAGATATAGTAGCCCTCTACGAATTGTAGACCTCCTGTCAAAAGTGATCGATTTCTTGAGGCTACTAATAAATAAATGACCGATGATTATTAGTTAGTTAAACGCTATCACTGCTTACCAAAAAACCGGTTTTATACAAGATGGCTGAAGAAGACTCGGATAACATGGGAGTGACGCTTTACCCGGCAGACTACGAAGTCGTTGAAATGGTCACAGACCAGGGCAAGGAGATCCTCCAACAGTAATTTCATACACTTTCTCCACGTCAATCGTTGTAGTTGTAGAGCTAAATACTAAGTTTTATGTATGAAGGGAGTTTACAGAGGATCAACTTTTCTTGCATTCGATTCAAGAGCTTATGCGCGTGCGCGCAGGTATAAAGAAAAATCAGAAGACGGAGAATTTAACTGAAGATCAGTCTGGTAAAATTAAAACTGAAGACGCCGATGGGTCAATTGACATTAATGATACTGTCGAAAAGCGAGAGTTTGTAAATGTCGATGAGGACGATGTCATTGACCCGAGAAATTACTACCGTCCAATGGTGATAGAACTTCAAGCGGCAGTCGCAGAGCTGCACCAACTTATTAACTCAATTGATCTGATCAGACGCCGCGAGTTTCTGGAGGAAATGCGCTGTATTCGAGAAAATACGGCACTACAAAAAGAGGAACTTGAACATGTTGTGGAGTCGAAACGGGCACAGGTAAAGGAAAGTGGCACGATTTTACTGGATGGCGTTAAAACTATAGCCAAAACAGTGAAAAAGGAAAGTGTTTTCTTTCTGGGTATCACGCATATGCTGCGCAAATGGAAAATTTGTGCACCTAATCACGGGAACATTCCTAAGCCATTTCGTGCCGGTGAGCCTCTAGCAGTAGACTGCAGCTATGGTAGTGGTAAGCTTTCATGTGCATGAAGGTTTGGTTGGCAATTTTGTAAATGAAGCGCCGTTGTACTTTTACAGCGGGATCATCATTTGTGCCGCAGTCCCAGTCAATTGCTGATATGGCGTATGCCGAGGTACTTTCTTAGCCACAGCTGTTGTAAATTAGCTCACAAGGGTATTTTTGTTGTAGCTGAGTCGCACTGAGAGGGGGTTTGTCCGTGTGAAGACCCCAGAGAATTTTCTGGCTCGCACGATTCAGGTAAGGGTGCAAGCCATTGTTTTGTTCTTGTTAAATGGACTCAAGTCTTGGTTGTGTTTCATCACGAGTAAGCTTACATTGAAAGCAAAGGAAACCGGAAAGCTAGGTAAATACACATTACCGTTCCCAACTCTTATTAATGTGTAAGATTAGCTGCTTTTTGAAGTATGGTAAAAAAAATGTTTTCACTTGAGGTTAAATGCAGGACCAGGACAGAGATGGATGCATCAGACAATACACCTGAAGATTTGAAGGTTTTGGAGGAGCGCAACTTGTCAATTCTCAAGGCTGTCCAGTTCTCTGTGTTCTGCGAAGAATTATTCTACACACTGATGAAGGAAGCGCTCCAATACACGTCAAAATGGTCAGACACAGCCTATAATATCAGCAATCATACGATAAAGAGGCAGGGTAAGGATGAAAACCGTCTAAGGGACACGCATTTTTTGGTGTTGCAAGTGATAGATGATGAAGTTCAGCTTCGCGTTAACGAGCGATATGAGCTGACTATGAGGCTTATAGACGTTAAGAGTTTGACAAAGGACAACAATTTGGTAGCGGGGAAAGAGAACGATGGAGAAAAAATATTAGGGGCTGTCGATGAAGAGCATTCAAACGACTCAAATGTGAAACAAGAAGATGGAACTTCACAACTGGCAGGCAGCTCGAGCATGCCGCGACGTGTTGCCTCCATTCCATTTGAAACCTCTGCTGACAGCGATGAAGCGTTCCTGACACAGACTTGCCGTTATACAATTTTGTTGCTGCAGCAAGAAATTTGGACCCGTTACGGTCGGAACGGTATCTCCCGAGCACTGTTGTACACTGGCTTGGATTTTTCGACAATACCTGGAGGTGGTGTAAGCTCTAGCAAGTTGGGTTTAGGTGCTGTCCATATGACTGAGATGGACAAGCCTGATTATGAATCAGGAACATTGGCGACCGCTATGAAGGTGCTCGCACATACCTTGCTAAAAAGCGAAGTGGCACGATACTTGGACGGCCTTTCATCGGTGCTAGCTTATCAAAAGTTTCAGGTGTCATCATCGGGTCGCGTCCTAGACGACGGTTTGTTTCAGCCCATCTGTGACTCGATGCGCGGCATTTACGTGGGTCCTCGGTGGAAAACGTGCGCATTTGACTCGACGTTGTCAGCCTTTGATTTGCATATTGGCAAAAACTTCTCAACTGAGGTCCTTATTTCCGGAGCTCAGATTATTCTACAGACAGGGATTGCATCACAACGTGAGTTGTCCGGTGTGGCAGGACTTCGCGAGTTTGTGGAGACAGCTGTTTGCTCCGAAGTTGCATCGGCACTATATCGCGATGCCGTGTCCTTTGGCGTCAAACAGAGTTCGATGAATCTGGACCGATCTAGTGTCCGCCTCGTAGTCACAGGCGAATGGGACGGCAGTTGCATTGGCGAAGGCCGTGTGTCCGATGCACGAGCAGTCAGCTCCATCTTCCTGGAGCCCTACTTTGCTTTTGATGGTAGTTTGACCATCGACTGTTTGCTACAGTCCGTCGATGCGAGCAAGCTAGCGCCATTGTGCCACTCTGTAGCCGATGGGGTGCACAAGATAAAGTGGAAGCAAATTCCTGGCTCGAATGACTCGGTTAAAATGCTCTGGCTTATGCAAAAGACTGGTGTGTTGTTGGATCCTCTTCAAGTGTCGATTAAGTCAGAGGTGCCACAATCTGATGACAACTAAATCCCCCTGATCACAGTGGCGTCAACATGCTATTAATTTGCCGAATGGAACGCCTAACTTAATACATTGCAATCGTGTTTTAGCTACTTCCTCAGTTTGTCAGCCTCGACTAAGCATATTTTAGCAAATTTTACGTGCAATAACAGCTTAGATGCGGCAAGGACGCGGCACTGGGTCGGTCCCTGTTATGCGCTTAAAGATGGCGTCTAGTTGATCTGCCACAAGTTCGTAGCCGCCGTTTCCATCTAGTGCGCGGTGTACCTGCTCATTTAGACCGCCAGGCGTGGCAGCCTCATCGGCCATTTCACCAAAGCTTTCATTCGATTGGGTGCCAGCCGTAGCCAGCGTGTGAATGAATGACGCAATGAAGTTTCGCGAAGTTTGATCGTCTTGGGATGATAACATTACAAACAGCAAGAAAGTAAGTTTGCCAACTTTTCAAGTAACTGCAATAGCTACACTCACCGACACCATTTTTGACACACCACTTTTGCGCGGTATCGCACGTGGCGTAGAAGAAGGAGATAAGTGCAGTGATGCCAGTAAGCTTGATAATCTCTGCTTCTTGTGCAACCATGACAGGTGTACCAATCTGTGCAAACAAGTCACGGGCGTAGGCATTGTCTGGATAGGCCAGTATGGGACCCGAACGCTTGGCAGCAGCGGGAAGCGGCACACAGCGCACGACACACTCCGTAGGCTGCTGGACAAGTTGCAACAGCTCGTCGTATCGAATGGTGGCCATCATAGATACCACTTTTTTCCCAGAAAAGGAAAGCTTGAGCAGCTCTTCGCGCGCAACATCAGGCAACAGCCCAATGAAGATTACGTCGCTCTTATCCACAATTTCCTGGTTCGATGCGCTGATACACACACGGCTTGGGAACTTGACCGCGAGTGCGTCTGATTTAGCGTTAGTGCGCGCAGACACAAACACGCATTTAGGTTGCCATCCGTTATCGCTGCAAAAACCAGCGACAACAGCAGAGCCGATCTTGCCTGTGCCTAGTAGACCTAGTGTTGTGTCAGCAGAGGGCGCCATGATTGGCAATATCTGTACTTGACTTGCAGAGAGTGTGAGTTTTCAGTAGGATTTATGCTCGAAATCAAGCTATTTTTTGAGAGGAATATATCTTAATATTTCAAGATACAACCCTCTCCAAATGCGAAAATCTGTATATTATTTCTACAGAACTCGCCTTTGGTTTGTGTCGATTCCGTAGCAATTCTCTCCATTATCGTCGAGTCACAAAATTTGCTGCAGCTGCAGCTGCTTTGAGCGCTCGAGCGTCCGTGAGACTCTTTTTTCGTAGAATCATAGTGCATCAGGGTGACCGCATACTTTGCGTATATAGAGCTCGACTCAAAGGGTCTGTCTGCTTATGTAACACACAGCGATTGGATTCATTACGATGGGCTAGAACTAAGTATTTTAGAACTTCATTTACCGATTTAATATGAACTTTGCGGAGGATTTAAATGGTTTCTTGCATTCCCAACAACAATCAGAACGTGACTTTAACAGCAAGACCAAACGAACATTGACATTCACGTATTTTGCCTTCACTATTGTTATGAGTTAACTAGCAATTCAAGCTGCACTCAACAACACTACATCGAATTGGTTGTGTTGTCGGACTGCTTCTCATGCTCATATCAAAGCTATTGTAACAGTGTTTGATGATTGTGACGACGATTGATAAACTTCACTAAATGAGCTATTCATCTATAGCCACGCTACGAAAACATCGCCAAGAAGCTGACGATCAAAGCGCGTTAAGTTTTCATAGTCGTCACTATCGTACGTTTTGCTCGCCGATAATGCTAAATCGGGAGGCGTCAATGAATGACGAATTGACATCCAGAATTGCGGTCACATTCCCAGAAATATCATCATTTCAACAGAGAGATTCGTCTACGGAAGACCGGAAACCGGCCAAGAGAAACTATTCAATATTAATAATAAATTTGATGATTTTCACATCTACAGACTGTCGAGTGGACATAAAACTAACTATTTTCATGATTATGTTCTACTATAGTCATTGATAATTTATCTGTAGAGCTTGACGTGAGGCGGTTCAGAACCGCTGGGGTTTTTACAGACCAGGTAGTGCAATAGCAAAGCGCCGTGACCTTTGGAGAAAGTTGGTATATATATCCCTCGAAAGATCCCACAAGTAACAATTAATGAATATTACAAATCTCACCTTGGTCTTCAGTGGGTCACAAGATGGTGTGATAACACAATGGAGTAGGTTACACAAGCCACTACGTGACTGGACTACCAGTAGATATGCATTTTAATAAGGTTTTACTATTTAATCAGGAAAACCTAGGGATTTAGATATAGGCGGCTCTGCCGCAAATAAGACCAAGAAATACAGTTTACATGTTAGACGGAAAGGTTTATTTGCCTGGGGTTAAGGTTGTGTTTACTCTTGAAATGAGCGGATTGCGATCCGCTACACTCATATTGGGGACTAGTATAGAACATAAGGTCGGCGATCTTAGCTTTGCTTCCTCCTAGCAAAGAGCTACAACAGCCCCGCTGCAGTGGAAGTGCTGTGGCATCCCGCCACGGGCCCCCGTCAATGCCCTGCTCGTCAAAAATGAGCTATATCTGGATGAGAGAGCCAAAGTTGCTGCAAAAGCTACAATGACTTTTGCAGTCATGGATACTTTTCGTTGGGGTGGGGCCCTTACACGCCTGGGGCCCATCGCTCACATAATGGGTGAAACGAGCTCCTTCTTACTCTACAGATCCCCAATTCCGAAGGTACACCCCTCCGCTCAATCAGGGAAGCCCGACCTTCTTATGAAGACTGTTCGTGTGGATTAGATGCGGGCAAAAGTGCCATTCAATATGTAAATTGAGTAAGGAATACACGTCTATTCAACAATTTTACAGCTTTGCAAGTAAGCTTCAGGAAGCAGACGGCCGAGCAGAGCGTCATGAAATGTTTGAATTTGCGGGATAAAAGCACGATGCGGACGTTGTGGTGGTAGTTCTACCTTCTTTTTCTACTGTATACAGCCTCGCTCATTTTTCGAGACAAATTAGTGGATACTGATTACTTCTTGAACTGCATCAATTTTTGTCTTCTCTCGCTGGAGGGAAGTGCGCAACGCTGAACAGTCCTGCCATTTCGCTAGAGGAGATGAAAACCAAAGATGCACCAGAATCTACGACGCCAGAGCAATCGTATTAAAAAGAAGGTTGGGTTGCCATTGGATTTCAAAAGTGAAGGCATTTATTAGATTGAATAAGAGCTGTGGTGTACTCGCCGGCTCATTATCAAATTCGCGTGAATGAGGATCATTCCTTGCTCACCGAGCAATGTCTGTAGAGGGAGACTTTTCCGCGATCAGATCACGTAAACTTTAATGGTCGTTGCATACGTGGGCATTATAAGTCGTTGCATCACGTGGGCTGAGAGTATCGACGTGCGTTCAATTTAGATGAGGCAGATTTGAATGCGCTCTCTGAGCTGCGCAATCATCCTGCGTGGCTTGGGGGTATTAAAGGACTTGTATTCACTCTAGCAGAGAGTGGTTAAGCATTAGGGATAGAAAGGCACGTTTGTTTATGCTAAACATAGCGATACGAATATAAAAATTAGATTATGTTATGGCTTTGACAAGTCCACGTAGACCAGAGATTATCTTCACATTTTCTTTGAGGTTTAAGAGTATCGCACTCCACGTTTTGCTATAATCCTTAATAGTACAAAGTGGCATGGTCGCAATTTAGGCTAATATCACAGATATGGCATCTGTAGTTTGGATAGCAGCAAAAACCTTTTTCCACAACACTAATCATGTGTGCTCGTTTGCATCCTAAATCGGCATGTCACTCATAAACCTCCTGGTTTTCAGCCATTGCGTCGCACACTTGGCGCACGACTCACTAAATCATAGTGTCTCATTTTGCCGCGAAGTGCAGCCAGACTGATTCCGGCAAATTGAATTGTAACGACAACCTCCCCCTGGAGCCACTACCGTGTGAAAGAAATCTGTTGGTAAAAAGATTATAAAACATGTAAGAGTCTGTGCGACATGCACTGCGTTCTCAATCGTAAACAATTAACGAGAGAACTCGTTGAAGTATCATAATATCTCGGAGCAAATTCTTCAGAGAACATTTACCACGCGGCTCACGTATTCTGCTTGACAATTGGTCTGCAGATGGTCGGTGGTTACATTCATAATCTATTGCTTACTAATTAAACAAAGTTTGCTATCGCTTCGCGGCAAAACGTAAATTCTCGATCAGATCCAATGGCTATCTGCCAGTCATGGTGACGAACTTTTGTTGACAACCATATTCATCGGTTACGGTGTTGTTGTCAGCAGCGAGATAAGCCATTTTCTCTGGCAGACCACAAGATCGGAGTGCCAGTATTTCCGAACACGGGATTTTGAAGAACAAAACAATAGTTCATAATTATTGATTGCCTACTTCTCCACAAAAGCGGAAGGACGGGCGAAGACACGCGTCCTGTTGACACCTCTCACACGTGCACACAAGTTCTAAGATCCCCTCATGCATATTAGGCCACCAATACAAAGTATTCAGAGACAATTACGTCTCCTCTCTACTGAGGTCACAGCTTAAAAAAGGTGTGTGCCGTGCCTCGACTAGTATTCGGTACTTAAGATGCTTATCGTGAGTTTTCACTGTACGTTGAGTCAGTGCTATGATACAGCAAGCCTTTGGATTAGGTCTATCGAAGCAAACGTGCGTCCGAAGCCTTCGGTAAAGTGGCATCTGACTTCTCAAACCATTGCTGCTCAAACTTTGGGCACTGAAACACATGTTGCGTTCGACCCGAAAGCTGTACGATTCGCTTCATAAAACAATGAGGTCATAGTCGCGAAATGCGTTAGTTCACAGTTGGGGTGACGAAGATTCGCATTCGCCATCAAATGAAGCATGTATGACTCATACCTTTCGCAGCGGGGCTGCCCTGGCTCTTTCGCTTAGAGGAAGCTTTATTAAGGTCGATGACTTTCGTTCTATACTTAAAACCATTTCGAGTGTAGCGGATCGCAATCCACTTACTCCAAGAGTAACCACAACCTTATCTTAAGGCTAGTTAGCTCTTTTTGATTAGGTTTTATTATTTAATTAGGAAAACCAAACTAACATGCGTAATTGCTGGCAGTCCCCGCCACGAAGTGGCTTTATGTTGAGGTGTAGCCACACCATTGTGTGGTCTTCTCTGGTCGTATAATAACCACTCGGCTAAGTCGCTTGCCTTCAAGGCACCACCGAGCTCTTCGAAGGACATCTCGTCCAGCTTAAAAAATGCATCCGCCGCAAAAATAGGCTCGAGGGTGACGTCGCCATATTCCTTCCCCGTCCAACCGTTGTCATGAATGTATCGGTAGCCACATCCTTGGTCAACGCCCGGCGTCTTGCAGCTAGCATACGGCGTTTTCATCGGCTGTCTACAGAAGCTGTTCGTCTCGGCGAGACCGGTGGAAATACGTACTCAGCGTCGTCCAGTGTTATCCCCCACCGGAAACGTGATATTACTAACAACATCCGACGACGAGCAGCTATTTCCGCAGTCTTTGTCCAGTAGATAACGTATTACTCCACGCACGTCTACTGGCGGTGGCATCATAGACTCAAATGAAGCAGACATTCTCTGCTGCAGGTGCTCTAGCAGCGCGTTCATGTATTTTGAAAACGCCTCTAGACGCGCACTGATTGCCTCGGGGCCTTGCGCAGCGAAGTATTGCACGCCCTCAGGTCCCAGCAAGGAAATTAGATTTTTAAGCCCATCTTGCATGCCCTGGTGCAAAGAGGAAAATTGTTCCATCCTCATCGAGGATCAGTCTAAACGACTCAGGTGTATATCGACTACAAGTGCTACCAAGCTCAGCGGCGCTGCCGTAGCTTTGCGCTTTGAGGAGGCGTATGTTAGGTCACCAACTTCTTGTTCTTTAGTCAGAACAAGTACGAAGTAGTAGTTAGCGGATCGCAATCCGCTTACTCCAAGAGTAATTATTGCCTTAATTTAAGGCTAACTTCCTCTTTCTTTTAAATCCATAACTGAATTTATTTATTTTAACTGTGGCAAAGCCGCCTAGTTTTAAATGCATAGATTTTCCTGAATATGTACAGTAAAATCTAAATGCATGTATAACTACTGGCTAGTCAGCCCGTCCCGTATTCTTGTTTGGGTGTGGTCACACCAAGCCCATTTGGTGTGACACACACCCTCGTTACACAGGGCATCCAGGGTATGTGTAACCCCGTTACACATACACTCTTATCAAGTTCCATTGATATCTCATGCATGTTTACCGAGACGCTGTCAACCCCCGCACAGTAAATTCTGGAGTGGGGCAACCGGGGTTGACCTTCTAAAGCAGGGACCTTTTAGACTAGACAGTGTCAAAATGAGAGGCTAAAAGGTGTATCATCGCGAGTGGTATCATCAAATTCCATTGACGTCACTATCGCGTGCTTTTCGAGTTGTTTAAGGTCTCATTAGCTAGATCCTTCTGCATTTCTGGCAAGAATTTGTTCTGTTTGAGGCCGATGGTGAATCAATTGAGCCTCGTCCACCGCGTTTGCTTCTAATAACTGGCGCAACGGTCTTCGGTCACGGCGATCGGCTTAGGACGAAACCATTCATTCCGAGCTTGAGCGCGTGTGGTGAAGGCCGGGGTCGACTCAGAAACTATTGGATCGACTGAGCGCCACGAGGCCTAGCCGAGTAGAGTAAACCACCCAGCACAAATATTCGCAGGCGTTACCGCCCACAGTCAAGCCATCGGGACGTGTCGACGTATTGAATTAGATGTGAGTAATTTCAGACGTCTTCCAACGTTTTGAAGCTCGGCTCGTGAATATATTACACAATGACCTACAACTGCCAACTAGAAACGCGTCGAAGGGTTCTCTGGTGACTTGATCGTTGCGCATACCCAACACGTCGATATAGAACGCATCTGCGAGCGGTCTGAGCGATTCGATCAATGGTGTACTGCCTAATATTGGCACCGCTGATCTGCCGAAGGTCTCTTATTATCTTCGGACCTCGAGTACTGGGCCACTGAGCCTTAAGGCTGCTGGTGAGTGATGTTTCCGGGGTCAGTAATTGCTCGAGCCACGTCCTGTCTTTTACGGCCGCGAGGCCGAAAATCGACGTCTATCGCGGAACTTTGAACAGAGATGATAATAATCGGGTGTAACAGCTGTACGGTGCGTCTGGATTGGTTTTTGGCTGAGCGGCTGTTGACGCGGCAAAAATCATAGCGGAGCCTCGCTCCCCTTCAACGTCCTTACGCCTGCAACTATAGAAATCGGTAGCAGAAATTGTAACCTGTAACACAATCAAATCTGCGGCTCAGTAGAAAGGCTGGCGCTACCGCGGCGGCCTCTTTTGTTGCCTTTATTAGGGCCCAGATATTGAGTTCTAGATAGATCCGCTACAGACTCGTCGCGGCCTGCTTCGGCCAGGTGAAGATAGCCCGCGCAGAACGAAGATATAGGAATCGCAGGCGTCGCCGCATCTTCCTGAGGTCGCCAAACAAAGATCATCTTATAAGAGGGACCGTTGATAGTTGCACCGCTTTGGTGGGGTGAACCTCAGACGCAAATAAGAGTATATGTTGAGGTGGTGTGCACAATAACGACAATTGATGAGACTCACATTGTACTTAAGGTAAATGAAGTACAGGAATCTTGGTAACTTCGAAAGTTACGAAATCTAAAAAAGCGGGGTTCGAGTTATGCGTAGCGCAGTATTTCTATAAGAACTAGTGAGTTGCTTAGAGCAAACTCACAGCGTCTATATGTGATGGACTCTCGGCTCGAGTGCTGATATGAGCGCAAAATCCAACCTTTGGGCGCTTGTCAAAGTGTAAGGCAAACATTGGCAAAACAAGCTAACGGGTCGCGCGATAGACCAGCTGTGTGTCAAGCGGGTTTGAAATGTGATACGGCAAGCCTTACGATAAAATTGTAAAATAAATGCGCTTCTGAACGCATCGATAGAGCAACAACCGAGCACGTTAATTTCTTACTCTTCAAACTTCTTGACACTACAGCAGATTTTGCTTCTGACTCGCCAGCTATGACATCTGACAATTTATGCAGCGGGGCTCCCGCAGCTCTTTGCTTAGAGGAAGCTAGCCAAGTCATCGACCTAACGTCCTTTACAAGAACCAGTACGTGTGTAGCGGATCACAATCGACTATCTCCAAGAGCACTTAAACCAATGTTAAGACTCATTTACGTTCAAGACTGAAACTGTATTTAATTGTTTTTGTTGCGGCAGTGCCGCCATTATGAAAAACCTTAGGCTCTCCTAATTAATATAGTCATACCTAATTAGTATAGTAAAGCCGAATTAATATGAATTACTACTGGCAATTCTGTCACTTAGTGAGCTTCTTGTTACGGTGTAGCCACACCATTGTGTGATTACACCAACTTGTTTAATCCACACCTATGTACGGTCACACCATCTTGTTGTGACCCGACCTTTCATACAAGAGTACGTGTAAGCCCGTTACAGGGTTTGTGCGCTACTACCAGGACGGTAGGGCCATTAAAGTTCGCAATACATTAGTTGACTGTGGTTTTTAAAGAGTTTAGATATCCAGTATGCCAATATTACTGAATTTTCGAATAGAGAATCTCCCGTTCTAGGTAGGAGAGGTCGAGTTGGCCATCGCATCCGCCATGCTCCAGACCGAGCAACAGCGCGTGACACTAACCATCTTAAAGCTCGGTGTTCGAGCGCGAGAATGGGCACTGACGTGCGGCAGTTCGGTCGAAGCTGCCTTTCCCTTCTGGGCGGGGCTGAAATTGCAGCTCTCACGAGTGTTCTCGCCGCCTAATCAGGCATATCTTGTGCGATCGCGTTTCCTTGCCGCCTAATCAGGCATATCTCGTGCGATCGCGTTTTCTTGCCGCTTGACAGGGCAACAAGGAATTGGTGGACTTTATTAAAGGAATGCGCACTCTCATTGCCGGGACGACAGCAGATCCCCTCCTGGAGGCAGTGACTGTCTTTATGTAAGGCCTCCGCACTGGCGTGGCCAGAATGGAAGTCTCCAGTGTGCATTCATCTTCATTTGAAGAAGCGGTGAATGTGGCATTGAATGCCAAATTCAATTTCAAGTCGGCACGACTTGGTTGGAATGCACACTCCAACAGCTCGTCGAGCGGTTTTGGGCCCATGGATCTCAGCTATGCTGAGGACGAGGGAACAGAACTCCGAGCTACCGAGCAGCACACAACTATACGACGGTGTTTTGTCTGTGGAGACACCCGTCACCTTCGGAACGGTTGCCCCCTGCGCAAGGCGCGTCAGGGTTCTTCGAGCCACCGTCCCAATGCCTACCACTCTGGTTCGTCGCTGGGAAAAGACACCACCCAGTAGGTGCGGGGCAACCTGCTGGGGAAGAACTGAATTCTGTTGAGCCTCAGGGAGGAAAAGGTCAACAGGGCCCAGCCCAAAAGATCTCCTTGATCTTGAACACGGAACGTGTATGCAAGCGGGGCTTGCTGGTCGTGGAGACGACCGCAAAAGCCATCGAGATGCCATGGAAGATCCTCACTAATTTCGGAGCGTCGGGCAATTATGCTCGACGT
>NW_020186975.1:299748-300255 GCF_900000015.1 Plasmopara halstedii | reverse complement strand
CGCACAGTTATACACCCTCGTCAACGGTATGACGGGGGAGGAAGATGGCGACGTCCGCTTCAAAGGTTATGACTGCAGTAAATGTTCTTCTTGAGCTGGACGAGATGTCCCTTATTTGCAGTGCCTTGAAGGCAGACGATTTGGCCGAAGTGGTTATTGTACGACCGGACGAGGAGACAAATTCGTCATCGCTTCTATTAAGCTGTCTTGGAGGACACCACGAGAGTGCTGAACGCACGGAGTGGATCGTCGGTCCCACGGAATCCCTTGGATCCGTACTATCCTGTGGTAAAGGAACTTCAAGACGTCGTCTCCAAAAACCCGCCTTCGGTAGGTGTGCATCTTGAGATCGACCTGATTCCGGGAACCAAATACTGCCTAATACGCCAATGACCCCTGCCCAAGGAGCAGTGCGACGTTATTGAAGCATTTTCCCGTGCGAAGCACGTCGCAGGGATGGTACGTGAGAGCAAGTCTCCCCCATTCGACATCCATGTTTTGTGCTCA
>NW_020186975.1:299442-299738 GCF_900000015.1 Plasmopara halstedii | reverse complement strand
AAGAGCAGAGAAGTCGATTCCGCTGCGACCGCGCTTCCTCTTGTTGTTCGTGACGGTAATGAAGCCATTGGTCAAGAGCAGCATTGGCGGAGTCTTTGTCTTCGGACTTCCAGGGGAAGAAATCTTGCTGGTCGAGTCATTGAAGGTTGAGATCGACGGTACATCATCCCGGTTGCTTGGAAGTTTCGCAAGTTGGTTAACAGCAATTTGCTGACCATGCTGAGCTCCGCTCAGGAGCTGACCATCCCGTTTCTTTGCTTCCTCGACAGCCTTCTGGAGCGAGGTTTGCTTCGGCA
>NW_020186975.1:290962-299432 GCF_900000015.1 Plasmopara halstedii | reverse complement strand
TTTCGGTTATATTCACTCACTTTTGCTTGTACACCACTTTTTGGTTATATTCACTCACAATCGCTCTGATGGAACATTCAACATGCTAGACAGCACACTGGTCCGGCTTAAAACTACATATAGTCGCTCACAACGTTCGAAGCATTCAGCGTCCTAAGTCCATCGTGCAACTCTTGTAGAATTGTGACAGTGTTGCGTTGCTATGCACTGAAGGGCAACCATCAATCCGACACCAAGAAAAGAGGTGGACCACTTTTGATCAACTCTGCATGATAATGTGGCCCACGCCATACGAACATAAAATCAGGAGTTTCGACACTCAGCAGCTTGCTCGATGAGCGCTAGTGTGGGCTACCGCCGCCGCGACGCCAACGCTTCAGATGCGATAGCAGCCATTCTGCATCCAGACGAAGGCTTTCGGTGTGTTAATCGCATCACTAGCCTTGTTCTTAGTCATTTGATTTTTATTTCCTGATCGCGACTGCGGCTGATATTGTCTTTGGATTGCAGCGAAAAGCAACAACGAAAGGGGGTGGTACCGAAAAATTTCGAACGCGAGAACAAGCTGCGCGTAAAAAGAATGCAAGCAGATAATCGTGAGCGTCAGAAGCTGGAGGTATGGAAGCAGGTTCTGGTGCAATCCGCTCGTGAGGGATTAGCTAATCGAATGTCATTGGCAGGAAGCACGACAGCAGCAAGAGTTTAAATTGACCAGATTCAAAAATGTACTTCCGCGAGTATTTCAAGTAAATGAGGTACAGCCTCGAGATATTAGTGTAATAGTGAATTACTTGACGACTTGACAAATGTGGATGCAGTCATCAAATAGAGAGCAGATCAAAAGGCACGAGTATTTGCGTCGTAGTAGACTCCCGTTATCTTCAATGTATTCGTCATCTTCTACACCTCAGAGTGAGACCAGCACGCTTTCATCTTCTCCACCTTCCACTACAAACTGTGGTTGCAAACGCCATATTCACCGCAAAGCACCTGTTCCATCACTACAGGAGCTGGAACGAAGAGAGAAATATACTTTTAAAAAGGTAAGTACTTGTTTCGTACGCCGTCGTTTACTGTTCTTACCATTTGTTCGGATCAGAAAAATAAGGAGCAAATAGACTTTGTCAATGCGAACGCCTGGGAGGTGATTAGAAAACCACCTGTCGAACACAATCAAAAGCAGGTTTCGCGTCCTGTGAATCCTAATTTTGGTCGCATACCGCGGTACTTGATGGAGCGTAAGGAACAATGGGCACGAGAGGAGGAAGAACGGCGGAAGAATGCACCGGATCCAGATTGTCCTCCTGGTATGATACTTCTTGATGAAGATGAGCGTGTACATACATTAGATGTGCTGCGAATATCGCTGGCGGAAGCTCAGCGACGTATCAATACGCTACCACTTCGGATTGAGACACTGAGTCAGATTCGACGAAAGAACGATCTTGAAGCAAAAGTGCGAGAAATTGAAGGTGCAATCAAGGTTTTTGATCGCCCAAAAGTGTATGTTGCCGCCCCCCTCGTAGGAAAACATCATAATCGCACAGCGAGTATTGCTGCATGATGACTATTCTAAATAACCTTACTGGGATAATCTTATAGAGGAGGGAAAGGATTTAACCCAATCTCGCTAAAAACTTTTTTATTTAATCATATCTGACAGCAAGCAGCAACAGCTCATGCCAGTAAAAGTCAAAGAAGTAGTAATCGAAGCATTCGATAGTCCAAATCCGCAAAAGTGTGCCATCTTAACGTTGTATATTACTAACTTTATATTTATCAGGATCAAAACTAACCTGAAACCTTAAACTTATTAATTGGCCGCCGGAATCATATCAAAGAAGCTTCTCTGGCGCGTATCGTTGTCATCATACTTCCACCTCATACAAAAACGAAACGTTTCTGGATTCTCCAAGTAAACAAATGTCTTCATCACGAGCGGATCGTCGGTCTTGGTTGATCCGTTTTTCAAACGACTGAAAACAAGATCTGTGCACTGTGCATCTACAACCTTCACAATCACCTCCACCTACACACGTAAAAGTCAGAATAACTGCATTCACAAACCTCTGCACATATCATGCACCTTGCGTCTATTGCCTATAGATGGATTCTTTTCAACGGATCCGGAAAGCATGTTGACGATGGGAAGCTGGGTGTTCAACCCTTCATACCAACCATGCATCTCGCGAGAAAGAGCAAGCCAATTGTTTGGATCGCGATCGTACTTAGCATATTTTCGTTTGTGGTCTCTGCTTTGCTTTTTCGACACCAAATGACAGCTTTCTGCCTTGCCATACGGGATGAAGAGATTTTTGTGCTCGATTCGCTGATATTTGAACTCGTCAGTCAAAGGGTCCAGAATGGAAACGCTTGTAGTCAATGATACGGAAGAAATTGTTTTTTCGGGAGAATCGGACTCGTCTGGAACATAGTCAGTGTGGAAGACGCGCTGGAGCCCAGCAGACACGGCATTAATTTGTTCAACGCGTGTCTCAACAACTTGGTCATATAACTCTGAGCCCAACGTTTGCGGGCCGATTCTTAAGTCAGTTTCAAATAGCAAAGCAGTTTCTTCTGCAAACAAAAAAAGAGTTAGTCCGCCACTACGATGCAATAACGATTCATAAAATCACGCACTTGTCTCGAACAGTACATGGAAGTACAACTTCTTGTCTTCGTACCAAAACGCAACATTTTTCTTATCCCGGGTGCGGCGAACAGGATCGTAGTACCCAATGCGTAACGTCGCCATCCAGTATAGTCTGCAGCGAATCCTGCTCGATTTCAACGCGTTATCGACGGATCCAGTAACGAGCCACAATCTAGATTGTCCTTGAACTTGCTCCGGAACCACCACCAGCACGTGAACCACGTCGTCTCCAAGGAAAATATTGGGACCAAAGAGACTCGACTTGTTTAGCTTCTACGACGGCCGCATCTTCAAATAGGAGTTGACATCAATTTCACCCCGTAATATCGCATCCAGAGCATCGTCGTCCGTCAGCCAACCCCCGTCTTTATTCTTTGCAAGATAGAGCTCCGACTTATCTGCTTCGAACTTAATCATATCTGGCTTCTCCGCCTTCACCGCCTTCTTCAAGTATCCCAACGTCTGGCCAGCGTCGATGTCCACTGGGAACGCGCTGCCCGCCACGCCAATTATCGCACAGAAGAGCTTCATCTTTTCTCGAGCTAACAAGGGAGAAAGAATTTATGGTGTACTTAAGCGGACGTGAGACATAAATTTTGAATTAAATACGTCGCGCTGGTCCGAACTAATCCTTAGGTCCGGCGTAAACGTTCTTTTGCATTTATCAACATAGTATGGACGTTGTCGGTCTAGCGGTCCCAAAATGCCCTAAGAAACGAAAGACGCGGCTCTTTCTATAAGCTGGTCGCGAGGTTGCGTCGTTGGATTCGTTGGATTTGCTGCTGACCCGAAAGAAATGTTCTCGGGGCTAAATTTCAGTAAGGAAAAAGCTTCCGGCGTGATGTTCCATGACCCACTACTTACGTCGACTCTCGGCGTGACGTATCTGAGCGTCACAAGTAGAAATCTTCTGACTCGAGCTATAGAGATGATGCGCATGTTTGATGTGTTTATTTCGTATTGATTCATCATTTGAGATACACCATAATATGTCGAAGATGAGCTTCGACTATTCAGACATAAATTTATCCCGAGGGCATCCGTCATTGTCGGAAGCCAAGTACACTAAAGGTTGCCGAGGGATAATAGCCAAAGGTAACCGTGTGCAACGGGGTCGCCATGAACTTCGGAGACAAAGCTTTGACTCGATGAATCAGGGTCCACAAACGCACAGAGGACGCGTTCGCGAATTCGACCCAAGCGAAACCAAGAGTCTCTCAATTCAATATACTTATATCTAAGCGAATCTATATCTACGTCGTTCTATACTCAACTACAAAATTCGGTACTTCTGAATACACCAAAGTGAAATCTGAATTGTGAGCATACGTTCAAAATTTTATTGTACGGTGTACGTTTACAATCGCACAGTAGCGAGGTGAAAAAACTAATTTTTTTAGAGTGAACGTAACGGGTTACTCTAATAAAATTCTCAGAGCTCAACTTTTATTTGCAGTGTATACCGTGATATTGCTAAAGTTAGTGCGAAAATTCGGAGTCCAACCACCCGTTCTCATACATTGAGATCGAGCACGTCATGGAGGTTATCCAGAATGCAATAGGCGCTTGAATTCAATAAGAATCAAACGGATTGTGTACTTCTCGCATGTCTATCAGGGGTGTCACACACCCCTGATAGACACACACACGAGATGTGCATGGTGTGACTGCACCCGATCAAGAATACGGTATGTGGCTAGGTAGTCAGTAGTTATGCATGTATTTAGATTTTACTATATATCTAGTAAAATCTATACATTTGAAATTGGGCGGTTTATCCGCAGATAAAAATAGATAAAAGTCAGTTTTGATTTTAAATCGAAGAGTTTATTAGCCTTGGTTACGGTAGTAACTACTCTTGGAGTTGGCGGATTGCGATCCGCCACACTCGTATCGATATTTGTAAAGAACGAAAGGTCGGTGACCTAAATCACGCTTCCTCAAGCGCTAAGCTACGGCAGCCTTACTGCATAGAGCGCAAAGTTTGCACCGAGTATCGATATGTCGGAAAAAATAGCAAATAATAATAACGGGGCGTTGTTCAATACTCCTATCGAACATTTGAATTTTCGACAGCTTTGTGGTGGATACTTTAAGCTCGGAAAATGTACTAAAGAAAATCAGTAATGCTGCTTAAGTTGTCGAGCAAAAGCCCTGAGATTGTTAAATCGTTGCTGCTTTACATGATAACTCTCGTACAACAGCTCATGTTTTCCGCAGAGTGAAATAAGGTAATGAAGGTGGCTATGCCCTTTCAGTGAGTCGACAGTTTTACGTGGTGCGCAAAGTAGTTATCGACGAAATTGAAAGCGCAAAAGTTGTCGTGACTCGAGGTCTGGAAAACACGCTGATATTAGCCAAGAAGGATCTCAATAAAGTCCGTTGAATCTAGTTTATCTCGTTTGAGCCGGTGCGGTGAGCTAAAGCACATCCTCTTCCCAAACGTGCTGTCAAGTTTGCTGCAATTGGATATCAGCTAGTTTTCTATCAAACATCAGCAACAAGTGCAATCGCAGACACTCTTCTCGATGAACTCAAGGAGCTACACGCGGTCAAAGGTGAGTACTCAGCAGGCGAATTGGTGCTGCAGCTTCAGTTGTAGACAATGAGTAGAAGATGCAAGCAGTAAGCGGCTTTGCCACTCAATCCTGAACGCCTTCTTTGACTTGTACAAACATTAGTGCTCTCACCGTGAATAACAATGACATGAAGATGAACGATCACCTTTTAATAGCACATCTGCCCTCCAAGTACTCCACACCCTGTCTACAAGAGATTAATTTGTCAGCACGATCCCTTTCCGGTAATCTCATACAATTTTATCGTGCGTGACTGTTTGGGTAGCTGACGTTAGAGCGAAAAACGGCTTGCTTACGATATTGCGTTCCAACTTTCCCGGTCTGTGGTAGCTGTCGAAGTCTTAGTTGATGGTCTCCAGTAATTTTCGTGTTTGAGTGTGATGATAAACCATTTGCGTTTACAGTAAATACGCAAACAAAATATACTTAAACCTCCCAGACACGTTTAAGGATAATGCGGCCCATTTCGGACTCGGCGACCTGATCACGCCGCTGAATCCAATCATGATAGCTCTTTATTGCTTTTGATTTGCTTCTGCTGACTCGTAGCGCAGATTATTGTCGTGAGTGCTTGGCGTATCACACTGATACCATGCGAGTGTTCAATGGCCCGACGCCTCTGAAAATCTTCCTGGACTTCGTGTTACTGCCCGAGCCATTGTGCGACCAGTTCTTTCACGACGCAAAATCCAAAGCACGCTGATATGTTCAGCTTCAAGTCGGCAGCTCAGCTGCACGGTCGCGGCAACAAAAGAAATCCCTTGTTTCGTTTCGAGGAACCACATGTCATGTAGTCAATTGAGCGTAAAGCGTAGAACATAAAACTTTCGTAACCAGCTTCGCTCGGCGACCAATCTGGGCAAGATTTAGCAAATTGAAAATCAAACATCAATGAGCAGCTTCAAGATCTGCAGAAAAAACTTCGCGCGAAGGAGGCCTAAGACGTTGAAACTTTGTACGTTGCGATCAATCAAGTTGCTGCGCAGTATATGGTAAACTTGCGCAGGTTCGCCTGCAATGTGCGAGCACAAGGTGATGAAGACAGGTTTTGAACAATACCGCCAAAAGACGGCATTTGATTTCCACCCGCAAATATTGAGAAGGGGATTGGTCCGAGTCTGTTTCTGATCTCCGCCTAGAAAGGTTTCGGATATCAAGTGAAAGCGTCTCGACCAACTCACACGATATCAGTATGCGTTTCTGGAACACTGGATCCACTTTTCACGACGGGGACAATCCCGCTGGTCAAACAACATGTTTTCCGACAACCTTCTTGACGGTCCTCAACGTCCTGTCATAAGTTAGTTGAGATTTTTTAAACATTGACGTAGACACAGCCGATCCCCCAGACAGTAATCAGACATATCGGCCGATGACATTTGGGCCGGTCGACTTGATGGCGTATTTATACTAGATCGCCATCCTTGTATTTGGAGAGTACCTCGCGCTTGTATTCAGAGGTCATCTGAAGCTAGGCACACTCACAGTGTCAGAATGTGGATGGTGAAAGAGCAACTGGTGTATTAGAACCAAGGCATTCTCCCTGTATGTAGCTCCTAGAATATGCACCCGGAACGGGACCCCCCCGAAGCCCAGAGTACCCCCGCGACTCCTTAGGCCACTTAAACCGCCAACGGCCATCCGAATAATCGTATCCGGATCCGTTTTCCAGCACACAGCATAACAGTGCAAGTATTGCGGTCGTTCTGCCGCACAAGAAGGTCTCCCTAGCCCACCGAGGAATTATGGTCCGATCGGTCAAGTGCAGGTCAACGTAAATTTGCCGTCGGAGACGATGTCTTCTCGACCACAGACACACATTACGCAGTTGATCTTTCCGGACCGGATATGGGTGTGTTTGCGGTCGCTACATCCATCATCACGTGCATTTTCTTGTGGATCTCAAACGCCATATCACTAGCCATAAACGTGATGCATCAACGTTGTTCTTGAGCTTCTAATATGCGTTCGAGTACGTGAGCTGGAATTTAATGTTTCGCTTGCTTGAACGAATGAAATGGAAGTTGGGTTCAACCGGTGGGTCGGATTTTTTTACTCGGACACGCTCGCACATCTGCTGACCAACGGCAACACCCAGCCCGCGCTAAGCCGACGCGGGGGTAAATCAAGGCGGTCTACTATTTGCTTTGCTATTTCATCTGACAATTTAGCGGCTCAGCAACCTTCTTTGCCGGATAAAAGTAGAGAGATTATCGCAATGACGACCACACTACGAAGAGCATCGTTTATCCGGTGATCTCTACGCTTTTCGGCAATTCCATTATGACTTTGCAGGCTTAGCGCGAAAGACTAATAAGGATCCGGTGTAAGGCTTGTCTTGAGCAAGTTCGTGCTGATCGCGCCGAACCGATGCTTCAACTGCACGTCGATGGCTGAAGTCAGGTTTGGATTAGGCTGACTTGATCAAGTATTTGGCATCCCGTTCAGCCAGTAGGTGGCCGAGGATCAAATATTAGTTCGCTTGATCGGCGCTTCTACGATGGCTTCAACTCGTCGTATCATCGCGACTATACGATTTGACGTCACCCCGTGGTTGCACTAACTATGATGCCGTTGCACTAACGGCACCTGCGCAACACGTCTCGATATTATCTGGCGCCGGCAGATAATGATAATCCGCTTCGCGCAGAGCTGCAAGCACAGCCCTGACACTTTGCGCATTTCGTTGATCGCGAGCGAGTCTCTCTAGCTACGCTGCGATGTTGCTCGCTTTGGTAGTTGAATTCTCAAGCCCATTTCAAGCACCAGCGTCTTGCGTTGCTACTGCGATTCAAAGCTAATGCTCTAATGACAAGCGGTCAATGGTCAAGGTCTGCACCAACGGAGCTGCTATCATTGATTATCTTCTGGCAAAGCGGACTCCATGCTCTTGACTTGCTCGCATTCTGTCCACAGCTGCACTGAGAGTCAATATACGCACTGTTATATAACATTGCGCAATTTTCCACCCAATAAGCAATATGCCAATGCACTGCATCAGTGTGTCGCTATGTCGACTTTAAGAAGGTAGACATCACATCTGGACCACACGTCCAGTGGCTGCATGCACTGCACCGAGAGTCGCCAACCGTTTCAGCACATGCGATGCCGATTGACAGGTGACAGACAGGGTAAGATCGAGCTTGGTGCCGTAATTCATGTCATGAGCGATAAATAGTTGTTCTTCTCTCGCAACTCGGCTCCTGGCTGACGTGCGGATCGCCCAGAACCCAAGTAG
>NW_020186975.1:231725-290952 GCF_900000015.1 Plasmopara halstedii | reverse complement strand
TAACTCACGCATCTGTTCCCAAGCCAACAGGAAATATTATAATGCATGTAGTTAGTAGGCTTCAAAGTACGCTACAATAACTGATGGTATAAGAGCAAAGCCTTCGTTTCTTCTCTTCACAACTTGATGATCAGGTAAAAGCCCTCAAAACAAGTTGCGTGCATTGCCTACGTTCGATTGCGAACTGATGATTCGCATCCTTAAGATACATTTCAAATATACTTTCTCTTATAATAGGGAAACGCTCAAGAAAAAAAGTACAATTCAAATCATCGTTAGAATCGCAGAATCCTTATGGCTTGCACCTGGCACTTCTATTTTTTAGTATTATAAAAAAGTTGAAGGCTGTATTAGACAATAAGCGTTCAACCCTGTTGATGTCACGACTTGGTATTTGAGAAGTTTTGGTAAATAGATTCCAAAAGCAAAGAAGCAGCGTTGTTTTTTTGTTGATTCGTTGTTAAAACCAAAGTATTTGAAAACGAACTTTGTGTTCCTTCGTGATCACGTCAAATTCGTATGCTATCACTGGGTCTTACTCGGTCAGTATACATCAAAAGGATGTGGCGATGTGAACCCTCCCACAATAATTCTAAATATTGTTTAATTAACTTGTGACCTTTGATGGAATCAAATCCTCAATCGCAAACAAGATCGTTGCTTTGATTCAACGACAAAAGCTTGTGATCGTGGCCAACACGCCTTCATCAAGCGATTAAGCGAATATTAGAATGAGTAATGAGGATCGGGAAATTTTCAGAACCGACTCTTTCCTCCGAGAATTTACCAGTCCAGTTCTAGACACTTTCTGAGACCTCGGTCGCTTCAACCTTTTTATTATAAATAAAATGCATTGAGATGATGCCGCTACATACTGTTAAAGAGCGATGTCACAGCTGTAGCTGTCTTTTACATGCATAAGATTTATATTTGCCTACACTCGGATATTTCTAGCTGTCATGGCATGGTAGTTCCACTATCTCGTTTGAGAGTATAAATTCTTTAGTTGACAAGTTTCATTGAACAATATTCAAAATCACTGTGGGACCTCTATCCAGAGCTCACATCCTCACATCCGTTTTATGTTTACTAACTGAGTAGGACCCAGGGATAGCAGAAAAGTTAGACGTCATCACGACAATGTACGAAGGAATCCAATGCTCGTTTTCAAATACTTTGGTTTTAACAACGAATCAACAAAAAAACAACGTTGCTTCTTTGCTTTTGGAATCTATTTACCATCGCTTCTCAAACGCCAAGTCGTGACATCAACAGGGTTGGGCGCTTATTGTTCAATATAGATTCCAGCATTTTTATATTACAAGAAAAATAGAAGTGTCAGGCGCAAGCCATAAGGAATCGGCGATTCTAACGATGATTTGAATTGTACTTTTTTTCTTGACGCGACGCACCTGACATGACAAATGCTTTGCTTATGTCGAGCGTTTCCCTATTATAAGAGAAAGTATGTTTAAAATGAATCTTAAGGATGCGAATCATCAGTTCGCCATCGAACGTAGGCAATGCACACAACTTGATTTGAGGGCTTCTACCTGCTCATCAAGTTGTGAAGAGAAGAAATGAAGGCTTTGCTCTTATACCATCAGATATTGTAGCGTACTTTGAAGACTACTAACTACATGCATTATAATATTTCCTGTTGGCTTGGGAACAGATGCGTGAGTTACTGTGTATGTATTTGCACTATATGTTTAACATGAATCTTGTGTGGTCTCTGTGATAAGTATAGATGGATTGCCCTAGTAATGCTTGCAAATTTTCTGCCGTTTGTATCGCTAACAGTCTTTCCTGTCGGTGAAGATTAATTACTTTGGCAAATTCGGGATAACCTAAATTACATTCACGTACTATCGCATTCTTTTTTTCGAATAAACGAGGCAGTATAGCACAAATGACACATTCACCAGGGAACCAAATAACTGATTTCCTGAGCCCAATACTTCATTCTGCATTCTTCCAGCTCCAACTTATACAGACTTTGGACAATGCAATTTTCTTACGCCATCTTCGCTTGTATCCTCGCTGTTACTTTTATCATTGTTACTGATGGTAAAGAATTTCGGAAGGGTCTTCGTTTGCAGAAACCTGACAAAACAAAAACTATTTCTTTCGAGCCGCGAACAAGTCCAAAAAAATCACTTCAGTGAGAAGTTCAGAATAGACGTCGACAAAGACAATTGACCGCGACGGTGTTATACTTGATGCTCGTGCTCCTCGCTCTCCTTCGGCTGTGTGTGGTAGACGACAGCCAGTTCCAGTGACGGTCAAATAGATGCGAAATGCATGACTTAACTTGTATGTTGCTATCAATACTACTACTAATAAAATGAATATTTTTGACATCAAATGCGCTTCTTATTGATCGATTATTGTCAGAAGCTTTGCAATTTAAACAACAGCATGATGTTTGGCAATTCTGGCAAGAGTTGATCTTACTTTTGGTCTGACTGACATATCGTACCAGTGTATGTTTTTTTTTAAGGTATGTCTTCGTCTAATGCCAAACAACCCTGTACGATCTGTTCTGTATGTACATCATAGATAGGGATAAGGGGGAATGCCACACTGAACCTGAAAACTGCGTAATCAAGCTTCAGATATTAGAGAAGTTCGTTACAGTCCTCTTCCCAAGGGAAAATGAAAGTACCAAGCGACATGGACAAATAAGTTTTTGGAGGAATTAATATAGGTTTGGTAGCCTTTGTTATCATTTCTAAATCTGTGCTAAATCAAGACAATAACAAGCTGTCGCTGATTCAAAACTTTTCTGTATCCCAAAGCATAAACGATGAGGGTGCGAGTGGTAGAGGATTTTTGGTCTAGTCGATATACTTATGACTGTACAAATATTATGCAGGCCTTCTCATACGTTAGGAAGGTGGCGACAATTAACAAAGACGGTGCCATATAGAAGGAGAACATTGACGGAACTACTGTACAGCGAACATTCCATGATCGTGCAGAAAGCTTAGTGACTGCTTCTATCCCAAAGCCAACTTGGATATCGGAAAATACTCCATTGGGTCCGGAGACTGCAAGTCTTAGTTTTTAATTGGTCCTTCGACAAAGGCGGTCAGAACCTTTCTTGAGCAGTGTCACAAAAATTGCCGGTTGAAAGCATACGTGTTTTTAAAGCCTTTCAGAGACAAAGTTGATTTCCGTGATGTACAGCCCGTGGTTTTAACATTGATCGACTCTGGTGCCCCATAATTCTAAAGCCGAACGCATTTGATCTCTGAGTGATACGAAACCGGATACACGGCTCATTGAGACCCGAAGAGTTGCTGGTAAATGTTGTTAAATGACTTGACGAAACTTAATTTCCGATATACAACAAGGCCGGTAAATGGCTTATCAAAGTGACCATTATTCACAGATTCAAACGACCGGTGCCGTACAATGTTCTCCTGTTGCAACAAAACGACGCCCAAAAAAAGCCTTGACCAGTTACAAATTGTTGGATTCTCGTGACAATTTCGATATGTGCCCTGTCATTTCGTTGCTCATAGCACGTGAGATTTAAACTCACTGTGGGCAGACAGCAAAGATCAAAGACCGACACAAAGCAAACGATGCAAGCGTATATTCCAACATGGGTGTCTTTGTAAAATCCCGATATATCAGCTAAAAGATCATTTTTAGGAGAGTCTGTCAGAGCCAAGCACACAAGAATATTATACAGCAGGGGGCTACTCAGGTGTGCACATTAACGCAAAATGAGTCACGGAGCTGAAAACTTCAGAATCTACAGAAATTTCATATTGTAACCACCACAAAGACACAAGAGGTATACTTGTCGCACGTAACGTATTATCTGACAAATGAAGGCTCAAATCACAAGGTAAGAATGCTCAAGAAATCATGCTAGAAACAGACCTTACCAGGAAGACAATATTGGAAGTATGCAACTAAGACTTATCTTGCGATACTAGATCCTTCACACTTCAAATCTTTTTGCTTGCGTTTAGATATATTTTTATGAGTGCCTTTAGAAGCTACAGCTGTTACGTCCACAACAAAAGCGAACACAAAAAGTAGTTGAGATATCAAATGATTCATTGTCTATTGTGACGACTCAATTCGCCTGGCTGATAACCACTTGAAGCGTCGGATGTAGGTTGATTTGTGTCGAGCAATTGCAAAATCATTAACTCTTATAACGTGCGCGTATCGCAGAAGGTCTTCGACCTCCAATCAATCCATGGCTCACGGTGTTCCAACCATGCCATACCAAGATTAGGTCGTTCCACGCTATCAAAGTCATGGAACTTGACACCGAGGTTAACAGGGACCCACGGCACAGTGACACAAGTTCTCGGTAAAAAGGATAATAAATGAATAATTTTGTCATTTGCTGTGAGAGATGCGGCGACGTCGTCGCTGCAGGCAACGACGTGTGATCTGGATTAAACATAACGGTTTAGATACAAACAGATGCACTCTAAACTTGACGAGGGCACGCTTTACTGCTCCTTGTCATGAACAAGGTAACTAGTGAGACTCAAATGCAATCACGCGGTCGTGCCAAGCCACTTGAATTGTGCATATCAAGCAGAATTGGCGGGGGATTGATCCCGCGTGGCAGGCTTTAATCAGCAATCGGATTTAGTGGTCCATATTGGTCCTCTACGGGAGTCGTCAAGATTATCCGTACCACAAACATATGTGACTTGATATCTTAGCTGCTGACATCGTGACGAACGTTTGCGAGCGTTAACGGTTGTTGTCGCGTCAAACGGATGTGTCAGATTCTATCGGATACGCTGTCGCACTTTTTGGAAGCGCCACAAACAGATGTGACTTGATATCTCAGCTGCTGACAACGTGACGAACGTTTGAGCTCGTGAACGATTGCCGTCGCGTTAAACAGATGTGTCTGGTTCCATCAGATACGCTGTAGCACTTTTTGGACCTATCGGAAGCCCTTCAAAAGGTTTACATTGGTTTGACGCACCGTGGTATTAATTCCACAATCCTTGAAGTGGAGCAGTCGATACTAAGCGGCCTGCTGACACTACTTCGACAGAACTCTGTCGCAAGATCAATGCTCTTTATTCAAAGGTACCGAGCGTCAAGTGCGTGACGCTATGGCTGAAAATCGAAACATTTTGGTATATGTGCGTAGCTGTGTATATTCATAAGCACCAAAGTATCGCTTAAAGACCCTGAATGCGTGAAACTAAATGATATTCGCCGATTCCAGTCAAAATTGAGACGAACAGAGAGCAGCCTATACGAAATACTCTCTTGTTTAGGATAGTTCTAAGGGTGCTATTATGAACGTACGGATGTGGTTCATTTGAGTGTTGCTTACTCAAGAAGGATGTTTGTAGCATGATGCCAACTTCAAAAATGGCAACTGAGTACTTAGGTTGCTCCTTCTTAGCATTTGACTCGTTACGTGATCAAAACTATAGGAGCTTGGCGTATATTTGGTGGAGGCGAATATTTTAAACGTAAACTTTTACACTGCTAGCTTTCCCTGTGAAAATTATTTTGCATGCTTCTCAGCTCTCAAACTGTTTTTTTCTGTGCTTGAGCAAACTAATACGGATGAAATGCGTTTTAAAGCTGATCGGTCCATGACGTCGCTGTCCGCCTCTTCCACTTCTGTTGCTAAAAAATGTTAAAATATTGACATCGTCTAACACTTTTCATTCGGTTTCTTACCTTTAGAAGAAACAGGATCCTTTCGTGTTTCATTTACATCAAGAATAAAGCTCGCTTCCTTCGACATCGGCGGAATTCGAATGTTGAACGGTAAAGTAGCAAAGTTAGCGGCTATCTCACTCACTTTTGCAGTTTTCTCTACTGTTTCCGTTGCGTTTTCCTCTTTTGCGAATATAGAAGTTTCAAAATGGGCATCTTCGGTAGCGAAAGTGCTCGACAGGCTGGTAGAATCATATCGTGCCTGACGCGCAAGTTTCATCATTTCTTCAATCGATTTAAAAAGCGCATGTTCGATGCCTTTCATATCATCGATATTTACAGTTATGTTTGTAACATTTTGCAAGATTTGTTGTAATCCAATCTAGAGGCACAACATTCAAGCTGTAATTTTAGTGTTCTAATCACTTTCCTTCTAGTAAGCAGCTTCACAAACCTTTAGTGGACGCACACTTCGATCCACAAACATATATTGATCCACAACAGTAGCCAGAGCACGTCTCGCACTAGAAATCTCGATTTCTTTAGTCTCAAGTCGCTGTGTATTATCCCGTTTGGACAATGGAGCTATCTCGAGGGCAGCATTTTTTGACCTTACCTACAAGTACAAAAAATAATGTCATTGTAGCAGCAAAAAGTACTCAAGACGAGTAATAATCGTTACAAGTTGGTCTCGCAGAACTGCGATTCGCCCCATATCTTCATCATGTTTAGCATCAAGTTCTTTGATAATTTCCTCTTGGGAATGCCACATTTGGATAACTTCGTTCGGGTCAACACCTGCGCTATCGTGACCAAATCCCATCCGTAGAAATACCTTGCGATACATCTCCTCTGATTCCATCTCTTCGGGCGTATCAATTGTACTCGCGCTATCTCTGCGTATTTTCTGCACCGAGTCTGTACAAATGGGCATTTTAGCATCATGACGAGCAGCAACAGACGTCCGAGACATACTGGATGTATAGCTTGGATGATCATATAACGGCTCGGTAATCGCACCTGCAATCTCAACTGCTTCGTCTGAGTTCGTTGTTGTAGCTTCGGTGTCAAGTAGTGCTTGCATTTGATTGTTGTAATACTTTTCAAACTTCGCCTTTTCACGTGACCACTTGTGTCGCAAATCAACTTCACGCTTATGCTTGCGCATGTTCGCAGCCATTTTAGCCTTTTGTTGTGCTAGTCTCGTCTGTATCTGACTTACAGCTTCGCTCGCACTTAGTTCTTTTTTCTGTAGCTCCAAGGTCTGATGGTTCAAAGCTGTATATCGTGTCTTTAATTCATTCGTATCTTGTGTCACTTGATTGCGTTCAATCAGGAGACGCTTTTTAATGTGCTCAAGGACCATCGTACTGCGCAGAATTTCATGAGAAGCTTGTGCCTGTTTCTGTAATTTCGCTTCCAGTTCATTGATCTTTGTATGTTTAGAGTAAAATGGTCGTCGTGAAATAGCAGTAATCGGCTGTAAACGATTAGCTTCTTCAACAATTCTGTCATTGAGTGCCATCTCACCAGTTCCGTCTTCACTTCCATTATTGCTAGGAGTGTAGTGTAAACCAAGCGCTTTACTATCTTTAATTAAATCCTGCAGCACTAGCTTTGCCTTTTCAACTTCCTCACGTTTCTTCAATACTTCAAAACGCAATTTATCGCTTTTAACTCGCTTTAACTCGACAATTTTTCGCACCTTTTGCTCGAGATTACGAATCAATTCGTTACTTGTTGCTCCAACTTGTTCCCCATTTGTTCCAGCCAAAATGTCGCGAGATGTCAATTCGAGTGCTGTCAAAATCCCTGCAGCAGATTGTGGTCTCAATTGTATTGGTAACGACATGCTTTTCGCCTTTCGGTGACTTGTTACTGGTCTAGCAGCCATTTCTCGTTTTCCACTGTTCCGATAAACCATTTTGACTATATCTGTAGCAAATGATTAACTTGAAGTGTCGTGAACGATGATTGGTTAATACTTGATCTCAGAATTCTGTCGTCACAACTCTTCGTTCGTCCATCATGAGCAGCTCCGGTCCGTTTCGCGATAATCTGCGGAGCCAAAGCTCTGTGCAGCTTATGGGATTTATCAATCAATGTGTGCAAGAGGATGTGAATGAAACAACGGAAGAGGGTGAGCTGCGTATTCGCGGTTATGAGACGCTACTGGGTACAAGCACAGCTGTGCTATCGTGTATTCAAGTACTACGTCGAATCATTCGCGAATATGCTTACGGTCGCATGGGACGGGAATTGCAACACTTGTCGCTAACTGTCGCATCCTTTGAACGTGTCCTCTATACTTTTATTAAGGAAGAGATCGTCATGGCTTCCAAACATTATACCAGTCGGCCATCTGTTGACTTTCGAACAAAAACGGCATTAAAAGATATTATTCCATTAATTCATACGGATGAACGATATACAATTTTATCAGGAGGCATTGCGTCGCTTTTGCGGCATGCTACCAAGTCGCTAGAAGAGACGCGACAGGTGCTTGAAGAGCTACAATCCGGATATAATCCAGATCGTGAAAATCGATGGTCGAGAACGTCCATAGTACTTGCAATAACGTTTATGTTTTTATACAAACGCTTTCGCATTCGTACGTCATTTAAGCAATTTCTACTGCAAGTATTGCCGACAAGGCAAATGATCAAGTGGGGAATTGTACTTCTAGTGGCAGCAGATTACTGGAATCGAGCCATGTATCGATTTTCCAATCTTCGACGCATCAAAGTACACCACGCTCGGGTATTAATGGCGTTACGATTGTTTTTGCTCTGTCAACATGTGCTACAGCGTGCAAGGCCGATTAGTAACGCGTCAGATCATCGTTTATTGATTGATAATCCAATGGAAGCAGATATTGACGACGATTTGAAGAATGCTACAACATTATTAGTTGAAAGAGTGCCGCTACCTGCTGAATACTATGATTGGTCGTCAGAACCATGGGGATTTACTGCTTTTAAGATCGGCACGAATGTTTTAATTGCCTCTAGTGCTTTTGCCCATTCCATTATAGGACAGCGTAATAAGCTTCTGCTGAAGTTTCTTGGTCCCCCATTGCTTGTGATGGCTATTCCGTATTACGCAATTCGTAACGCTAAAGCAGCTCGATACACAACCCGAATACTTATAGACCATCCAAATGTAGACGTAATTCGCATGGGCTGGCAAGTGTTTGGGGAGTCTAGACTTGTTCGATTGATCACAAGCTTTCAGCGTCCGAAAATCCCTGTCTTTGAGGAGCAGTTTCTTACAGCAGATGGATCTAGCCTCAGCAAGGAGCGCAATAATTCGTCAGATATTGGTCTTTATCTTTTCAGTGTACGTCCAATGGATTCTGTAAAGGCTGGAACTTGGATGAATGCTTGCACGCCTTTAACCACGCGAATGATTGCATGCGGCTTGCCATCAACGCGCCCTGTTCTTCTCTATATACACGGTGGAGGTTTTTTTGGACGATTCATTGCAAAAGACTTTTACAACTTAACAAATTGGGCTTGTGTGTTGGGTGCAGTAATCGTTTACGTGGGTAAGTTATCCTTGATAAGTTTCATTTATCGTTTGCGACTGTCTAATTGTCTTTGAAGATTACGGGCTCGCTCCAGAAATGCACTACCCAGGCTCCTTAGACCAATGTTACATTGTATATAAATGGATTCTTAGCGGTGGATTGGGATTCTCTCCTAGCAAGATTGCATTGTTTGGTGAAAGTGCTGGTACGTTTGTATTTGATCAGGTAGCTTAAGTTTGCTTACAAGGAATCAATGTTTGTTACAGGTGCAAACATGGGAGCTGCGCTTTGTATTCGCTGCATTCAGGACGGTGTCGAACTACCCAGTGGAAACGTCTTTATGTTTCCAGCTTTGAATTTACACTTGTCCCCATCGCCATCACGATTTATCCACCAGAACGACCCTGTACTACCACGTGGTATTCTCGAATTGGCACTTACAACATACTACCCTTCACACGGCCATTCGAATCAATACAAGCACAACATTCACGACCCGTGCGTATCCCCTGGATTGGCAGAAGACTCCTTACTTGAGAAATTCCCACCAACGTCACTTGTGGTTGGCGATCTCGATCCACTTCTGGACGACAGCGTCGACTTTTATACGCGACTTTCATATCTGAAAGTGCCGTCATCATTAAAAATTTACTCAGGGCTTTCGCATGGTTTTCTTATATACGGAGATTTGGTACCGGAAGCTCAAACAGCTATTGATGAAACGTGTGAGCGCGTACAGAATTGTATCCGGTTGCGCAAAGAATCTTGTCAATAGAAGAGAAAGCCGAACATTTAAACTGATTACCAAGCAAGCAAGAGTATGTTTTTGAAGTCAATGATATAATGCGTTCACAGCAAATAATCGTTGCATTGATGTTTCTGTCATTAAATACATGTCAAAAATTGGCAAGATTGAACTGATTGAGAACCTTGCTCGAAACATAAATCAGGCCATGTACATTGTATATCCATCTTGTGCAGTCGTAAGCAGACGTATGCTAGGCCACTGTATCAGTCAAGATCTCAAACGGACTTCGTATATAATCGACCGTATTGAGCATTATAGTTCTCTTGACACGTCGAGCTACAGAATGATTTATTTGTCAAATCATCGTGGAGCAATTGCTCTATCTGCAGAATACGATAACACTGCCAGCAACATTGTTGGTCGCCAGGAGTGCAGCTACTTTCAATTTTTTCCACAGAAATTACTTTAGCATCATTTCTGGATCGCCAAGCCTGAAGCGCTTCTTGAAATGTATCATGTGCATCCGCTTCATCATATGAACCTTCGAGCAAAGCACCTCCACATGTGCCTTTCGTTTTACAGTTAAACATCGGATTAATCCACTCATCTAACTCTTCTTGATTTGAAGTCGCTAACTGTTTCGTGTCGTTCTCCCTCCACTCTAAAAGTGCTTCTAAAAAAGAAGCATGACTTGCTTCTTCTTGAAAATCTCCATCGGCTAGATTTACTGGAGCCTGTATGTCTTCACCCGTAACGACATTATCTGCAAGTGGAGCTATCTGAGACCAATGTGTAAGTTTGCCTGAAACATCTCGAGCTTTCGGTACTGCAGAATTGATACTGTCAACTATTTCGGAGTCTTCTTTGTCTTTCATTCTTTTCGACACCTGCTGAGCTCGAATATGATCCATCTCGGTCACTAATCTATTACGAGCCGACACACTGAATACGCCAAGTTTTTCATATTCTTTAGGTGAGAAGTCCAACAATATTCTCCCTGTAACTTGATGATACTCGAATCCACTTTGAAGTTCCTCCAAACCAATAGATTTTAACCACTCAAGTACTTGAGGCACAGTCCAATCCTCAAAAGAAGATGGAGAAGTGATCAAATGTCTCTTGTAAGCCAAACTTTTGTTCTTCTTCTTTGTTCCAATCCTAGCTCCTTCCTTTTTTTTAAAAGTCTTAAGCTCAACATCTCGAGCGTACTGCCGGACACTGCCTCGATCTTCTCGAGCACTACGCCATCGACTTCCTGTATGCTGAAGTGGAAATGCTGCTATTCGCTTCTTCTTTTCCTCTTGCAATGCCACCCGAAGCTGCATCAATCTCTCCTCCATAGCACGAGCATCTACTTCTAGTCTTTCCGAAACAATCGAGTTACTTTTTTGTAGTCTAGTCTTCTTCCCAAAGACACCTCCAACTCCTTCCTTTGTCATTTCTATTGCAGCCACTTTGATTCAATAAAACCGACGGTAAGACAGGAGCATAAAAATAGTAAGCAGACGTACAAGAACTTAAGTGAAGCAAGGCACTTCAACATAGAAATGATGTCGTAAGCGTCATTATACCAAATCTTTCCATTTAACAGACGCAACTTCATCGTCTGCGGTGGCAAATAACTACAACAGGTGTAGTGGCAAATATGTTTAAGTTTCTATGGTCCCTATATCTATTGTAATAGCGCGAACAAACATAATTCCATAAACCATTGGAGTGATTTGTTTTGTCCAAGCTTATGTGCTGATGGTATTTTTATTTGTGCTAACATGATGTGATAGATTTGATTAATTTCAATAGAACAAAGTAACTAGCTACCAGAGCCAATACGCAAAGGCTCAATCTCCAATATTGAATCAGCAACTTCTCGCTTATATCTATCTCTACATGCACATTGCGCTAAAAACAAAAAAGGAATTCGAAAGGGCTTTTTATTGACTCAACTATGATTAAACACGAATATTTGTCTGTGTCGTGGTATTACGTGTGCATGTCATATCGTCTCATATCCTCGATGACGACGACGAAACAAAAGAATTAAAATGATAGCTAAGAATACACAGCCCGCAACGATACCAACGATACTAGTGATCGAAAACTTTGACTTCTTGATAGATTTCTTGCCTTCACCTTTACCACTCTCTTCTCCACTCTCGGAATTCCCTGAAGCGTTTGCTCCAACAGATTTGCTACCTGCTTCCTCCTGTCCACCTTCGGGTGTTGCAGCTGGTTGTGCTACCACTTTGACTTGAAATTCTTGCCCGATAGTCAAATCAAAACGCGACAGAACCAGCATCTCGGACTGCGCAAAAAAATCAGCCTTGATAGACGACTGGGAGGTTGCACCTTGTTTTGATACCAAAGTGACATCCATGGATGAGTTAGCTGCAAAACCATCGCCGCGTACACCAAATAATCGAATCTCTTTTAAGTCGGCATGCATCTCCGGTCCATCATATCCATGAATGTTGACAGTACTTTTAAATTCGACAGAATCTTTCGAATTCTGATGGACAGTAAAGTGCATCAATGAGTAGCGTTGATCTTCTATTGCTGATAACGAGTCTCCATCATCTACGTACAATTCTCCAAATGCTGACGAATTGTCTTGTGAAAGAGTCAATGCGGCCAAAAGCGTAAAGCCTTCACGTCGAGACAGAGCAGTTGTTGTTAGCGATTGCTGCGTTGGAACAATAGTGCCCCCACGAAGATGGACTTGAAGTTTCGACAATGGAGTCAGTAGACTTACACGTTGATTATTTTTTATTGCAGGATCCAGCGCTAACTTTCCACTTTGAGCATCGAACCAGCAAGCATTCGGAAAATAAACCTCGACAGAAATTGCTCCTTCATGTACTACCGGCGATACCATCAAAGCTGAACCGACCAGATATTGATGCTCAATATCTCGAGCATTTTTGTCACTAGGGAATTCGAACGATAGCGGTCGAACAACAGGGTTTCCCGAACGATGAGCCTCATAGAAGAGTGTATACATGTACGGCAAAAAGCGGTATCGTTGTAGTAGCGTCGAGCGTAATATATTCAAAGCCTCCGCATCATAGTCGACAGGAGTTTGCTTGCTTTCGCCACTGATCGCATGATTGCGAAGCAGAGGTAGAAGTGACGCAGCTTGATGCCACCGCACACAAAGTTCTGTCGAAGATTTACCCCGCGAGCCACATACATTGGGCCCTGATAAAGGAATTCCAAGTAAATTCATCTTAAGCGTTCCTGAAATGGACAAACGAAGCTGATCCCACGATGCCTCACCGCTATCACTCAACCAGTGACCCGCGTATTGTCCCGTGCCGGAAAAAGTTGCGCGAGAAAGCAGCACACTTCGTTTTTTGACGATCGCATCCAAGGCCATTCGTGTAGCTCGAGCTTGGGCATGACCGTACAGTGAATGAAGATTGTAGTGCAACGATGAATAGTGCAGTGCCGCCATCGGTAGCGTGGCCGAATTCAAATTGCCGTGGCCTCCAGAGTTAACTTCATTCTGACCCGGCACGAAGGGCTGGCGATATGGATCAAATGGAAAGTTTACGTCACTTGTTCGAATAAACCCACCGTCATCCGGCACAGTAAATTGCTCTGGCTCACCTTTTTCATCTTGGCGAGATGCAACGGTTAAGTGGCGCTCGATACAAATACGAGTGCACATGTCGTCTTCAGCTGCCAAAGTGCAATCACAAGAACTACTCGGCTCATTCATGTCCAACCACAGCCCATCGAAAGGCATGACATATTTGTAAAAATTCGCAAGTTGCTCATGCCAATATTGCAAAGACCTAGGGTGAAAGAAATCGACAAATACAGCCCATCCCGACCTAAATGCCTTTTGAGCGTATCGTTCTCCATTCACCCCCTTTACAAAAACATCGAGTTCTTCACCCCGAACTACTGGGTCCCAGTCTAGTCCGTCGTCTTCTTCGGAATGAGCTCGTTGACTACCAGCTTCACTGCGCTCGCCTGCAGAATAGTCATCTGAATCGCTGCGAGAATCCTGACCAGATATTTTGCTATGACTCTCCTCGTCATGGCCACTGACATCCTGTTCCTTTTCTCGAGAACCATCGCCACCGACAGCTGAATCCTCCATGCTACTTTCATGTCTTAAGTCGAAAAATGTCTGAGGAAAAGGAGACGTATTATCCTTTGTTAAAGCGTAATACTTGGCCATTTTGCCGCTAGTGCTTTGCATATTACTTGACGTGTTGTGCAAAGTGATGGCCGGGACTTGAACACACAAAAAGTACTGCGAGTGAAAGTGCAAATCATCAATAAACGCACGCAGGATACTATGTGGAAATTTGTTCTCATCCAGCGAAAACGCTCTTCCAGTATCACTAAGATAATTGAAGTCTTGCCAGTACGCATCCATTGGCACTCCAGCCATACGAAGCTGCGCCACAGCATTTATCGCATCATCAACTTTTCCACCAAGGCCGACATGATATCCCAAGGCCCAATACGGAGGCATTGCCGGACGGCCAATAATAGCCGTATACTGCTCTATGACTTGTTGTGGAGATGAGCCTGAGAAGACAAAGAAGTCGAGAATGCCACCGGTAAGTCGATACGTGAGCGCACTCTGACGTGCCACGACTTCCATCGCGTTGGAAGAAAGCATAAAAATCCCGTGAGCTTTGCTAGACTGGCCACCCCCCAGTTGAAGTACAAACGGATGAACTCCGTACAAATTGTCCCCACCGCTACGCGTGTGCACCGGGGTAGTAGTGTTTGGAGCGCGAGCAAACATTGAGTACAAATCGCCATTTTTATCCGCACGAAGACGTGTCGGGCCCAGTCGCTCTCCAAGTCCGTACAAAACGGGCTCATGATCTTTACTTGTTGACAATTGGGTTGAAATTTCCAGAAACTGATTTTCAAACACCAAGCCATTAAAACTTGCACCTTCATCTTGTATCTCAATTGGCGGCGTTGAATTGAACATAACTTCATTTGTACCGCGACGAGTTACCGCTATTCCGAACGGCCAAGGAGTAAAGTGGACCTCATAGTCACTTGAATCTTTCAAATTGCTCCCTTTGATATTTTGAGTACCTTGACGTCGAACTGGCAAATCTGGTACTTCATACCTTGGAAAGGCGGGATCCGTAATACGAATCCGCACCTGGTTTGACGATTCACATACAACATTAAGCTCTAAAAGAGGAACATCATTTCCAAATGGTCCTCGACCTCCATGTCGCAATGCAAGTGTACCACGCCAGCCATTTGACGTTTCATCCAGTGTAAGTAGCTCATAACCGTCGCTCATTGGTTGGAAACATTCGCCAGCTTCAAAACAGCAGCCGGCAAGATGACACGAATCCGCATCTTCCAGTACTTTAGCTACTGTAAATCGTGGGTTTCGACACGCTAAACGAGATGATTTGGCCACAATGTCACACTTGTCGGTTTTTGGTGGTTCTTCAACTGCAAAAGCACAAGGAATTCCTTCATTATCCAAACTTTTCCAGCAACATCCTTGAGCCAGACATAGTTCCTCCGTCGGATCTGGAAATGTGGCGCGTGGTGGGTAACAGTCCACACGCTGCGTCGGCTCTTTTGCACACCTGAGAGCAGCAGTCTCTTTCGCAGCAGACAACAAGTCTACTGTAATACTACGAGCCCGCTCAAAACCCATATAGACAGTCAGAAACACATACTGAAGTCGAACCATCACACTGAACGTAGAAAGAGTAAGACGCCGCGCTTTAAGCCGCAATTTGCGTTGTGTCTAAATGACCGATGATGTCGTTATACAATGATAGATATCATCTTTCCGCCGGGTCGCCCACTTCTTCCAACTTTTCACTTCAAGTTTTAACTGGCGCATTCATAGGCGACAAGCATATGCTTTTTCATGTCAACGGTGTCAGTATAAATATGCCATGTGGTAGGATAATCATGTGGTATACTTAACAATATCGTTCTGTTGTCCGCAACGCACAGCAAAAGCAGCAGGAGCAAGTATGGAGGCGTCAAGCTTGCTACCACATGTGGACGAACTCGTGATGGAGTATCTTCTTTTCAGAGGCTTTACTAAGGTACTTGCTACTCAATTTCATCTTCGAGAATTTATGAATGCGAGATAGCAACTGAAACATATTTACTAGAGTTTTCAAGTCTTTAATGCTGAACGCAAGCGTGATCGCACGCGGGGTTTTGACGTCGACCAAATCATCTCACATCTGCTACAATCTATCCAAAAGTACGTGTCATCGCAAAACTTAAATTATCGAATCTTGCGACCTGTAACTTTATGTCATATGGTGATTATTCGCAGTTACCAAGTTGAAACAGTATTGGAGACTTGGAAGTTCTTAACGGCCAGATTTTTTAATCATTTGGACGCATCATACGCATTGGTATAGTGCATTATGTATATACTAAATTGGAGAATTAATCGTTTAAGTTGTCTATATGACTTTACCTTACAGACACTGCAGCAGCTAGAGACGTCGCTCCTCAGACTTTACGTGATTAATGCCGTTAAAAATGGACATCGAGAAAAGGCAGTTGAGTTTTTTCAATTTTACGCTGACGAGCTGAATACATCTGTGGCAGTGCAAAGCAATGGAGCGCATTCGTGGAGCCGATGGTTCATCTTGCCGTACATTGAACATCCAGAAAGTGACGCGTACTTTCAGGTTTTCTTTGGCCAGTCATGGCTTGAAGCCTTTGTCTCGTCGTTCCGTAACTTTTTGTCGCTAGTATTTCGGAATTTGCCGTTGCCCAAGCTGTTGGCTTTTCAGCTCGCTCGACTAGAAGAACCGACGTTGAAATTAAGGCTCAAAGTCAGTCAATCAGAAGCGGCGAGGCTGGGGTCATACAACAACGAAGCGACAGCAAAGATTAGGAAACTAGAGGCTGCAGGACGACAATTGCATGAGATTCTTCGAGTCATGGTGCAGCATAGCTTTATGGAGCACTTTTCGACTACCACCACGAATCTTGGGGACGGAACGGGTGATAGACAGAAGAATAGGAGTCGCAGTCGTAGCTACGGTGCGATGTCAGCAAGTGTTGGCCTTTCCAATAAGCAAATGAAGGAGATTGGAGAACTTTTTGGAATTCGTAGCGAAGGCAGTTCGCCTGCTCCTCTCGTGCTGCCGCGAGATAACCCCCGATTAGCAGAAGTTTATCTTCCTGTAGGCGAGTTGAGTGACGACGAAGAAATTGAAGAGGATGGAGAAGTTGCTGAGGCACCCATTTTGGAGGAGAGTGTTGAGGTGTCTCCGATGTTTTCTCCTATCACAACAGCTTCAACTGTATTGGCTGAAAAGTTATCAATGTTAAACTCTAATATGACACCATCCGAGTCTTCTTCTTGGTCTACCACTTGTCGTGAGTCGAAGAAGGAAATGGACACGACAGCATCTTTGGTCCGTGAGTTCAAAATACTCAACGATTGGAAACCGACTAAGGCTGCGACGACAACGAGAAGCCGTTTTTCCTCCGATGGCCAGTTTCTTGCCATTGCAAAACTCGGAAATATGCGAATTGACATTTGGAGTGCCGATCCGAGAGCACTTTCACACACGTCGACAATTCAGCTTCCAGCTAAATTAATTAGTTTAGATTGGCTGGGTCCCGGACCAAGCAAGCAGGTGTGTTGGTTTAGTCTTTTTATCTTCATCGGGTCACTCATTACAGTTGAAATGCATGTGTCTTAATTGTAGCTCCTCGCATGCACTCTTGATCATGGAGAAACGATGCTGTGGGACGCCGAAGGACAACATGTTATTTCATGTTCGCCATACGAAAGCAATTTGCAGATTCAACAGCTTAATTGTGCTCGGGATGCGCCGATTGCAGCTTGTTTGTTTACAAGTCGAGATGTTCAAAACAACGCGTTTCAACAAGTCATGGTACTGCACGGAGGCATGGATGAACCGATACAAAATTATTTGTCAATGATGGATAAACAGATTACGTGTATCACCTGGAGTAATCAAGGCAAGGTGCTGATTACTGGGAGTCGAACTGGTCACATTGAGTTTATTGATGTAATCCATCCTGAGCGAATTTATCGCTACAACCTGATTGCCTGCAAAGAATATTTTGGTAATGGCAACTTGGCAGCGATATGCTTGTCTCCAGATGAAAAGTCAATGTTAAGCGTTCATGCAGATAGCGCTGTGGTGATGGAATGGTCAATTGCTCCCATATTGGTAGCCGTGGCGTCACCAGATGCAGCTTGTGATGTCAAAGGAAGCGGTAGAAGTGTAGAGCCAGCGCTAACGCGCACGTATGAAATGAACAAGCCGTTGTCGTCAATTCCTTCAAAAGTGGAAAGCACGATCCGCTTTTTTGAAGCCGCTGACTATTTTGTCGTGACTGACTCTACTGGTCTTCAAATCTTTAAGGTATATCCTGCACGTAAACTTTATTGGCTGGTACTGATAGTTGCGTGACTTGTATGTAGCACGGCGAAAAGAATGCAGTCTCGACTTTGCTTCCAAATCAAGCTGCTGTAGCCGATCTCGACTGGCACCCGACGCTCCATTTGTGCTGCTCAGCGAATCAGGATGGCGCAATCTCGCTTTGGAACATGGAGAGAACTTACAAATGATCAGTGTGCGTTCTAACATCCCGATGAACCTGATCTGTCAGTAATTTTAATCGAATTAGTTCGATTAAGCATTGCACACGTAGACATGCCCGTGGTCACAATCATAGGTGTTCGATTGTCGACCGTCTCTGAGCCCAACGTGATCGCAAGCTTATGCGAGTGACATCAACGAGACATTTCATGGCACTGTTCACGATTCAAGAGATTGCCTGTAGGCAAATGGTGCAACTGGATCAGGTCAACATGCCCAGAGCACCTTGAGGATTGCTTAACAAAGTTACTTCTATCAAGTAAAAGCTGAAAAATAACCTAGTCTATGAAGTCTCACCACACACTCCTGACTGGAGTTCACAACAAGACTAGTCATTGCAGATAGTGAGATCTTGAAATTTAATTGACCCATTCTGGCATTATATAGCTCAGCAATCGGTGATTTCTACTGATCTTTCGTCGTTAGCACAGTTGCTTTTAAACACTTTGACCTGATTATGGTAGCCTATGCTTCAGGCTTGGTAAAGAGAAATAACATTAGCAATTTCCTCTTGCGACTTATACTATACGTCTGCAAGTGAACCGAAAAGGTTAAATAAGAACCTCGACATGTACGCAGTTGAAGCCTAAGATATTTTCATATAATGCGTGTTTAATGAAAAAGTATATTTCTTTCGTATTCAAAAACTAATTTGCAATATAACAATCACATAAAACAAGCGCTGATATGTTACTGAATCAGTCATTTGATATCTGTGAGGCAAATAAACGAAAGAATTCAAAGCATTGCATCGTCGAGTATTCCGATATTTAGGAAATAAGCCATTGCTGCTGATTATATTGCAGAAATGCTGAAAGGCTTCACGTCAGCAGTACTGGTTACAAGCCTTAATACTGATTTCGTGCTGATTTTCGCAGCTATTTTAAGCTCACTGACCAAACTTCTTTGCAAAGATATAATATACTAAAAAAATGGTTTCGTTTATGGACTGTTGCCTGGGTAGTCAAAATAAAATTACAGGAATTTCGGTTTGAAACGACAGACACATTAAAAGTTTAAGCAAGTATGGGTTGTTGCACTGAGCAGGTCGAAGTAAAGAATGTGCCGCCTCACGGTGTGATTCCTGCAAGCTCTCGAAAGTGTCGTGATACCTACTGTGCTTTGTTATTCGCAATCTTTTGGATTGGTATGATAGTTATTGCAGTTGTTGGATTGATGCACGGTGAACCCAAACGACTTCTCTATGGCTCGGACTATAACGGTACCACGTGTGGTACTGGAAAGCATAAGGATAATCCTTTAACCTTTTACCCTCGTATCACTCAGGACTTGTTGGAACAATCATCAAACCCATCATTATCATTTAAGGATTTCTCATTCTATGGTCTTTGTGTTGCGAGTTGTCCGAAATCTGGTACCTACATTTGCAATGACGAAATTGAGGCAGAAATTCAAAGCGATTCATCGCTTTTAACCGACGAAGAAAGAGAAAAGGAACGAAAGAAAAGAGCCTCGAGTCTTTTAGTTTTACCGAGCAAAAAACTTTGTTGGCTCGTAGCCTTGCCAAGCGAGCAAGTGTTTTATCGTTGTCTTCAAAGTGCCGAATTAAACACAACGTCCGTGGAGAAGTGTGTGGTTCCAGGAGATATGCCAGAGTACTATGACAATGTAAATGGTGTTTTAATACCAAATGACAAGTGCGAGGTTAAGCACGTAATAAAAACGTCTGAAACGGTGCAGCCAGCACAGGAGAATCCGCTTTACTCGACACTTCAGACGATTGGTGCCACCATAGGACGTATCATTGGTGACTTGCAGGATACCTGGCCAGTCTTTCTTCTCTGTGGCGGAGTTTTTGCACTCATCTTGTCCTTCGTATATGTAATTCTCTTAAGATTTTGCGCTGGACCCATTGTGTGGATCACGATGTGGAGTTTTGTCGTGCTCTTGTTTCTTTTTGCTTTGATGCTGAGTACAAAAGGAGGTCTCATTGGCAATTCAGATTTAAAGGCTTTTACTTCAAAGATTGCCTTAGCTACAGCAACAGCAGGTGTCGATTCGTCCGAGATGACCGATACAACATTTGTTCTCCCGCAGACGCTTCAAGTTAGCAAAGATAAGCAGAAAGCATACGCGGTCGCGGCTTATGTCACTTACGCATTGGCAAGCGTTGCGTTCCTACTCGTTTGCTTCTTTCAAAAGAAGATTCGTCTTGCAGTAGGTATCGTAAAAGAGGCCTCACGCGCACTGCAGCGGCTGCCTTTTTTGGTGTTGTTCCCGATAGTTCCAATTGTGATGCTCCTTATTCTGTTTGCATATGCAACAATTGTTGGAGCTTTTATCTACAGTTCTGGAGAGATGGAATTGGCTTCACTGGCTGGAGAACTTGCGGACCAAGCTGGGCAAAGTGTACCTACGAATGTCACGACAATTTTGACAAGAGTGAAATCAGACCAGACAATGCAGCTGCTGGTAGCGTATCATTTTTTTGGCTTCTTATGGACAGCTCAGCTTATTAATGCTATCAGCATGTGCACAATTGCCGGTTCAGTGTGTCGCTACTATTGGAGTCGTAACAAAACAAGTGACGAAATGGGTCGCTTTCCTGTTTTAACGTCGTTCAAAAACTGTTTTCGGTACCACTTTGGATCTCTGGCATTTGGAGCTTTTATTATTGCTGTGGTGCAATTCATTCGCGCTGTGCTGTTGTATATCGATCATCAAACAAAGGACCTCCAAGAATCAAATCTTTTTCTTAAAGTCGTAATGAAAATTGTGCAATGCTGCTTGTGGTGTCTGGAAAAGTGTCTTCGCTTTCTTTCGAAAAACGCATATATTTTCATCGCAATGAAAGGTCACAGCTTTTGCGTGTCAACTAAAGATGCATTTAAGGTCTTACTACTTAACGTTGCACAAGTTGGTGTCGTATCGACTGTCACCTTTCTACTATTAGGTGCTGGCAAAGTGGCCATTGCACTGAGCTGCGCCATTGTCACGTTTGTCTATTTAGAGAAAAATACTGACGATTATGGAATCGGTGGAGCTCACGAATTGTCGTCGCCTCTGGCTCCAATTTTAGTGGCATTTCTTTTAGGATGGTTTGTGGCTTCTACTTGTCTTGACGTCTACGAAATGGCAATCGACACCATTTTGTTGTGCTTTTGTGAGGACAAAGAGCTCAACAAAGCGACTGGCCAGTACATTATGGGGGAATCGCTAAAAAAGTTTGTCGCCAGTATTCCCGTCACCAACAAGACAGGCAGTCGCGACTCTCCTAACGTCGACGAAGACATTAAACCGTAGTCACAGACTTAACCATTTAAATGCAACGTTAAAAAAATAGTCAAAAGATGTAAACTTGTCGTTTTCTTAGACATTCTACATGCTTTCCCATAATAAGACGCACGATAGGAAGGCATAGCGTAACCATAAAAGTGAACTTCAGCTTATTACTAAACAAGATAAACATGCTCTTGACTTCTGGAAAAGATGGCGAGTAGCTTAGCTTTACCTTATCACATCTTTTACTTATCATGGAATTGTGCGTCATTTTAATCATATTGTCCAATAGACTGCATATCTTTTCCACACGAGTACTTACGTCAAATGACGCAGCTGCTAATGCGTGGCCGCCGGGCTGAAGTCGTGGTGGCTTTTGTCATGACGGTATATCTGTTCACATGCCCCTATTCAAAAGTGGAAGAAAGCTTCAACATGCAAGCAACACATGATCTATTGCTCTTTGGACTGCCGAACGTGAATAAATTTGATCATTTAGAATTTCCTGGCGTCGTACCACGCACCTTTCTTGGTTCGCTCGCAGTAGCGAGTATAAGTCAACCTGCCTTGTGGCTTTTTCAACTAGTGAAAGCTCCAAAATTCTATATGCAATTGGTGACACGCTGGGTGTTGGGGCTAATGACGTTAAGCGGTCTATTCTTCTTCAGTGACAGCGTTGGAATGCGCTATGGACGAGATGTCAGTCGGTTTTTGCTACTGATTTGCGCATGTCAATTCCATCTTCTGTTCTACATGACACGCACTCTACCTAATGTGTACGCACTGGTACGAAGAATTAAATATCGAACAAAGTAGATATAACATTATTTAACGTCGTGATGTAGGCTTTAGTATTGTTTGGACTCGGCTTTTGGCTTCGGGTACGTTTGATGAATTTTAAGTCAAAATGATCATTCTCACGCCTTTTGGAGGTCTTAGAGAAAATTGCCCTATACAATTTCTCTCTTCACGTTTGCGACAGTAGTGTTTCGAGGAGACACTGTACTGCTGTTTGCACCATTAGTGCTCAGCATGTTGCTGTCGCGTCATATATCTGTCTTTCAGATTGTCAAGTGGGGATTATTAGCGGGAATCGTGTCGCTTTTTATCACTGTCACAATTGATTCCTTTTTCTGGAAGCGGTGGCTTTGGCCAGAGGGTGAAGTATTGTGGTTTAACACGATTGAGAATAGAAGCAGCGAGTGGGGTGTGAGTCCGCCATTATGGTACTATACATCAGCTCTGCCGCGAGCCCTTCAGTGGACATTGTTGCTGATTCCCGTCGGTCTCAGGTTTGTTTCAGTTACAGTCAAAGTATCGGACACCGTTTACTCTGTATACTGATTTTGGATCTCGTACGATAGTACACTCTTTCCAATGCTTTTGCAAAGTCGTTCGCTGAATGCCGTGAGGTGGGCGCTTAAAACGGCACCGATTTTTGATTGGAGTGTGGTTACATTGGCGTGGCCCGTTTTCATTTACCTGGGGCTGTTCTCGCTCCTTCCTCACAAAGAACTGCGCTTTATCTTTAATGCAATCCCCATTATCAATATGGTGTCGGCTGTGGTATGTATAGTATGTTTGTGTTGAAAAATCCACATGACTTGACAGTTTGCTGATTTCACGCTATAGGGATTAGCTAAGCTGTATCGCAACAAGAATAAGGTATCTGGCTGTTGTACCTCTTCTGTTGACTTGTTATGTAACGTGGCCACGTTTCTTCTACTTGTAGGCATATCTTCCTTTTGTTGGAGCCATTTTTTGCCTAGTATTGACGGGTTTTGGTTCTTTATTTATGCTCTCGGCTGCTCGGTCCAATTATCCTGGTATTAAATTTTTCGTCGTAAGCTGGCCACATCTAACAATATGAATTTCTTTCTAGGTGGAGAGGCATTTAAGTATCTGCACCATTTTGCTTTTAATGACCGTGAAATGCCGCGCAGCGTCCACATTGACGTTCCTGCTGCGATGACCGGTGTGTCTCGATTTGGAGAGGAATTTGCTGCTTGGAGGTTTGTTTCTTTCAGCTATTCTGCACAATTTTATTATATTTGTGTCTCATCATAACTGGACAGATATTCAAAGAACGAGTCAGTGACTACAATTGATCATTTAACGCAGTTCGACTATCTGCTAACAGCAAAAGACCCTACTTTGCTGAAACGAGACTTTCGCTACATCGCCAGTTTTGATGTTTTTGAAGGCATTCAACTAATAAATCACCGCGTTACTTTCAAGACCAAGAAACTAGTTTCTCTTATGCGGAAAAACACTATCATACCAGGTTCGACGATACAAGGTGACACAGAATATTAACTTTTGGATAGATGTCATAGGTCTGGTTTCCTAACCTTTTGCTACGGAGCGTATACTTGGGTAACGTACCCGACAAAATATAGAAAACGTAGCAAATTTTGAGCACTCTCCGCATCTCGCGCTAGACGTTTGCCATCTATATCTTTGCATCGATAAAACTCTTTCAAGTCAAACGGCTCACTCTCACGACTTCGGAGGTACTCGACCAATTTTGACTGCTCTGTCGAGCACTGAAACTTTACATGCAGATATGATTGCCACTTGTCATTACCAAAGTTTTCGTCCAGCACATACGTGACTTTACCACCATGTGACCGATGCAACGTTTGATTGCGCTTTGGTTTGGGCTTCGGCGTCTTGATCAGTGCCCGATGCAACTTTTGAGTCGAGTGCTCTGCTAGAACCTGATCCCGAGGTGATAAATGTGGAATCTCTTCCGTCTTTAATAAAATAGCGATTGGATTGACACGATACGCAGCGTCTCGAGAGACCTGAACGTGTTTCAAGGAAAATCTTGGATTCGTGAGGTCAACTGTAAAGCTTGTCAGTGCTGGCGTTGTTGTAACGTGTACAAGACCTTCCTTCACAAGGTTTTGCATTTCTTCAGAGGCAAGATATTCTGGAAATAAGTCTTTTCCATCAAGGTCGTTTATCTCACGACATAGAGCCTGGATGTAGCTTTCTGCATAGTGTCTCATCGAGTTAATCTGATTGAAATCACTTGGATACAATTGCACTCCTCTTCGCATTTGTTCATCGCTTCCACAGAGTTGCATGACAGCGGATGATATCCATTCTCTCCAACTTACTGAGCACAGTTGCACTTCAAGCCACATATTATTCGTTCCTAGCGTCTCTGTTTCAAACCACACGCCAGCTGGAATATATACGACGGATCCGGATCTCAGCACATGTTCCTGAATTGTATTCGTAACTTCAGTGGCCGCATTCTCTTCAAAAATCTCAAAAGTTTCACTGGGTGCTGAACACTCCAATGTCGATGAATTATTCGATGCCAGACGATGAAGTTTTGCAATCTCAGCAACGTCGTCCAGTTGCCATGATGTTGGATGAAAACACGCAAGTGGATACGGCACTTGACTTGATTTTAGTCTCCACTTAGATTTTCCGCGCAAAATAAAGACAATTGTTTCGATCCGATGAAATTGCCAGTCCAATACTGTTTCGTTCTTGGGACAACTCACTAGCTTTACACGATGACGAGACATGGCATATTCCAGACCCAACTCTGTTGCTAATGGGCGGATAAAATGCTTTGCGATTGTCGGCGGAGCAGGAAAACGAAGTGGGCAGTTCTCAAGATCGCGAGCTTTTGCGCTCGATACTGACTCTAGCACATGACACGCTGTACTGCAACAGGGCCCCGACACCTTTGGAGAAAGTTGAACGATAGGCTCATCCGTTGTCTCCACGGCATCAAGCAACAACTGCACGTTTAAATTTCGCAATCCTGTGGTATCATTGCGTACCAGCTTTTGAAATCGAGACATAGATGCATGTCCGGCAAACGGCGTACTTTGAAACGCGCTCTTAAGGCTGTTTGCGAGTGTCTCCGAACCCATTAGTTGTACTAATGCTTTTCGATTATTCGCTATCTCCGACTTTATAACTTGCATGTCGGCAGTGTCAGAAGTCACAGGATTTATAGGATAAATTTCTTTTGGCTCGGATTTTAGTCGTGAAGAACGACGTAGCGGAAGTGCATATTCCGTGCCAAATTTGCCGCTTTGAAAGACTGGAGATGGTTCCTTTCGCGCTCTCACAGCAAGACGCTTCGATCGCTTTGGCGTCTGCACAGGAGCTACTTTTCGCTTGACTCCGCGAGATTTTGGAGTGTTTATCTCATCCTTTGGCAGGTCATTTTCTCTCTGTGCAATTTGGCTCTCAGATTGAGATCCTTTCATAGATTCTTGATCATATTTGGAGAGTGGGGATTTAACTTCAGCCGTACTAAGTGGGGTATCATCCTCAGAGTCCCGAACGACCACATTTTTCTTCTCTTTAGCTGCAACAGAATCAAGCCAGAAATTTGATTTGGTTTCATTCCCCGACTCCGCATCAAGCAGTGCTGAAACTGCTACTTGCGATTCTACATGCCCGTCGCTCTTATCAGCGTCCACTTCATTAGTATCATTTGAAAGTAAATTCTCCGTCGTATCACTTGCTTCCTCTTTCTCGCTTTCACCTTGACTCGATAACGCGACATTCTTTGAGATCTCAATGTCTATGTCAGTGTCCTCACTGCTGTACATGTGACTACCGTGCGAAAATGCCTTCGCTGACGTCGACATTGCTGCTTTTGATTCTGCTACATCCTCTAACTTTGCATCGAACGGTGCTTGACCTCTGACTTGCCGTTCTTCCTGCTCACCGCTTTTCGTAAGACTTGCTTTATCTGTCAAATTTGTTTGCACATGTTCCGTTCTATCACAAGCTTTCTCTTTATCCATTTCATTTTGACTTGAAAACGCGACGTCCTCTGGAATCTCATCGTCTGATTGAGTGTCCTCACAGCTAAAATTTTGACTGTAGTGAGAGATTACTTCTGTTGACGTCGACAAATTCGAGTGTTCAATCACCACTGATGGAGTGCGTGCAGTGTCGAAAACGTGTTCAGACTGCAGAGAATCATTCATTGTGTTTCCTTCCAACACTATCTTCGTAGACTGCTCAACGTCCAGTGTTTCTTGAACAACTCTAAGTTGTTCTTCCACCTTCACTACAGTTTTATTCATATTCATCTCATCTTCTATTCTCACGTCATCGAACTCCCTTGCTACTGTAAATTCAGGCGCTGAATAAAAGTCAAATCCGCTGTCTATTTCGTTTTCATCTTTCTCATCATCCGCCCCGTACTCTTTCTCTTCTTCGTCAACCGCCGGACAAAGACTTGGTACGTACGTCCTTGAGTCATTGGTTTCTCCATCGGCTCCCATACCAGCCTCTGCCATTGTGTTCATCAACTGCCTCACCTTGTCAGCAAGACTTGCGGCTACCTCACCGCTCCTCGAAAAGCACCACAGGATGCTCGAGCCGCTGGCTTAATATCTACTAGAGCTTCACAATAGATAATAAAGATTCGCCCTGGGAAGCTGCAGAAGAATTTAATAGCTCTGAGACGAGACGCGATGTCAACTGACACCATAGGAAGCGACTCAGGTTAAGGGATTTCAAACTTCCATCAAATTCTTAAATAATCCACTACTTTCACTTTACACACATAACTCACTCTTCGCTAAACTCTGTCCACTCCATATCAAGCACTGCGTAAAGTGCAGTCTCCATCTCGGTCTTGCTTGTATACAATGGCAGCTCCACGCGATTGAAGCACGTATGAACTTTCGGGAAGCCACGAATTTGATTCGGTAAGGGTCTTAACGAGAAGGGACAGATGCGTCCATCGTAGCTCGTCAAACCCTTAAACCCTTGTACAGGTACGCGCGACGAACCAGTTGAAAACTGTAAGAATCGTGCACGTTCGTCTTCTGTAAATCGTTGCAAAATGTCCCAAAACCAGTCGACAACTTGAGGAGCATCACTGAAGCTAGGAGCAACGACTGTGTTGCTCTTCCAGTCAACCATATCGATTTCAGGCAAGCCACAGAGCACAAGTTCCAGTTCTTGGTAGTCAAAGACCAGCAGTGCTTCTTGTGGGATTATTTCAAACAATCCAAGTGACAAAGCTTGTAACTGAGGAGCATAACGGTCGAGCATTAGATATCGCAACTTCAGATGAAGAAATTCTAGTTTATTGGCGTCCGTCACAGGCTTGTCTCTTCCTTCAGGAACCAAATCGATTGTCACGACTTCATCATCGGCACGCAGCTCGGTCACGCAGAATGTGAGCTCTAAAGCGTCAACTCCATCGTTATCTCGCATCCACACCATACTCGTGTAGACTTCTGGGTCGACGTATTGCAAATCAGAAAACGTGATCGGTGTTCCAAGAAAATGTTTGAGCATTGGGAGACACAATCGCGCTTGCATGGTCTGTCCTTCCAGAAGCGCCCGACCGAGCAGTCGACCAATTCCACGAAAATATAGCAAGTGATCGGCTGTGCAGTCTTCCGAGTGCGGATTGATCGCCACGGCTTGCGTGTGGCGGTGACACGTCATAAAGAGCCCCAATTCATCGTCGAGTAAGCGACCAAATAAAATAGAAAACCATTCTCGTTGCAATCCGCCGGCATCGATCCCAGCTTCTCCTACAAATTCTATACGAAGTGGAAAATGGATATGTTCCGGTTGAATGCCCAACAACTGTTCCATACTCTCAACTAGAATATGTTCACGTTTAACACGTAGTTTAATCCGACCTTCTTCCCACGGTCGCAATAATGCCCCCATCCGTTCCAAAAACCAAGCATATTTCTTTGGAAATGCTAGGCGTGATACACGATCCAATAAGGCTAATTCTCGTGCCGTGAGTTTATAGCCACTAATTGTCACGGCTGCGTCTAGTTGCGACGCATCTGCAAACGTAAGGCGTCCAAGATCTCCCATCATAGACGAGCGACGAACCATGTGCGTAACAAAACCAGTTGACACGCGACCAGAGGCAGTTGCGCCACTCACGACAGTCAATCGTCTAGCCGCTGCTGCGGCGTCCGCTCTTGTCCAGAACGCCGAATCTCCATCTTCGCCAAGACATCGGACCCACTCTTTGCGTCGCCGCGCGTATTTTTGTCGAGGATTAAGCGTCGACAGACGCAACGGTCGTAAGGACTGTCTACTACCAGCACTAAGAACGGACGACCGCTGTGCCACCAGCGACGGTCTAGTGAGCATTGTTATGGAACCTGCAGAGCTTACGCGTTCATCGCGTCCTGCTATTGATTGTTTAAGCCGAAGATCTTCGCGCTTAGAGTTTTTCGTGCCACACAGCATACAAGACGGACGATCCATGGCATTGCTAAACTCGCAGACTGAGCACTTCCACCGCTCTGCTTGTGCTTCTCCACGCTCAATATCGAGCCTTGTAATCGTCTCTTGATCCTGTAAAAGCATTCTAAGCAAATACAAGAGCGTATAAGTGAGTTTGCACGAATTTAATCAAATCATATTGACGAAGGCGTACCTGGCAAGAAAAGACTCCGACGCACTTTGAAATTGATTGCGAGTGCGTAAGAACCACAAGCCACCACCAAACACGAGCAAGAGCATCATGGACACCATTGGAAGCAATACAGACATGGAGTTGTCGGACTCCATGCTGTGTACTTTGGCTCTGACGCCGGAATTGGTGATCTATGTGGCGTCTGGGTAGATTGTACAGAAGCGTGAATAGAAAAAGCTTGAGCGTGGGCTTTCGATTTCGAGCTGAACTTTCAAGGAGCTGACTAGACTGTATTTTAATATTGCGATAAGTTCATTGTGTTGTGAGACTCTTTCTCATCCGCCAGCTGACGAAAACCGATATATAGATAACCATCTGGACTCACGAATTTGCTCGATAAATTACGTTATATTGATGTTATAGGAAGAGACTATATACTTCACTGTTTCAGAGTTCAGTAAAAGCGATGTGTACTGTAGTGGATAGTGCATGATATTGCGATTATTTTCGTGCCATAATCTTGAGTATTGATATGTTGATTATGGCTGGCAATAAACTTAGTTGGGGATCAATTGCTCTAGCGTTCAAGTCGAAAATGTATCGTTAGCATAGATGTCTCTTTCTTTTTATAAAGTATAACAAGATGCTTTCAGCGTTGTGTCATACGCAATTAGAATGCACACGTGTGTTCCTTCGTACTTTCCTTGGTCTGGGTACATACTACTTTCTCGAGCAATTCAACAATGAATTGCCAACGCTGTAAGTGTGCTTCATATATATATTAGTACAATGAGGTGAAGTTGTGTGACATAGATCGCGAACACAATATTACAGCGGGCAACGATCTTTAAATTTACCTCAGGGAAAGACTTGAGTTGAATATGTTTTCAATAATACGCACTATCTGCAATCATAGTGGGTTCCTTATAGGATGTACTCGTCTTTTGGTGTATGTCACTTTGTAGTCTATATGTATTAGAGTCATGAAAATAAATCACTTGATTTGGACAACGAGATTGCCACCTACATCACTTGGAGGCGACTTTGGCTATTGCAGCTGGCGTTGATGAACGCATAGGGGACTAAAACCACTTGCTTAAATCAAAGAGCTTTGTATGAAATATTTAAGCTAGCTAAAAAGGCTCTTAGTGCCATAATGTGCAAGCACATAATTTAAAAGTCAGTGTCAGACTTAGTACCAGTACGAAAGGGCTAGACTTCGAAAACGAGATATTTAAGTGCTAGACTCACGCTGTGTGGTACAAAGAATTTGATATTTGTAAAAGCACACAGATGCAGATGATATAGCATGGATTTTGAGCTGACTCTTAGCTATGTGGTTCTTGTAAAAAATAAGAGCGCGAAGTACCTGAAAAGCTATCGGTTTCGCATCTGAGTGAAACGGACGAGCCCGTCCACTGCGTTTATCAACGCGAACAACGCTTCTCTGAGCGTGTGCACCGCAATTCAGATGAAGTTGGTAGCAATTCGACGGCCGTATCTTGAAACGACTGTCTCGCTGTTAAGGTAGATAGCGATATGTCCACCTATCTGCTCTTAGAAAAAAAGACATGCCAAATAGGCTAGTGTCCTCGGGGGTTCCAGCGAGGATTGAACAGTCAGTGACATAAGTGCTGTGCAGCGGGACTGCCGCAGCTCTTTCGCTTAGATGAAGCAAAGCTAAGGTCGGTGAAATTCGTTCTATACTTAGAATCAGGGCAAGTGAAGCAGATCGCAATCCGATTACTTTAAAAGTAACCATAACCTTAACCCAAGGCAATGAGCTTTTCCGTTCAAAATATAATCTTTATTTCTTAGTTTTATTTGCGGCAAAGCCGCCTATATCCAAATTTATAGGTTTTTCTAATTAATTCGTCAAACCGTATTAAAGTGCATAACTACTGGCAGTCCAACCGCGTACTGACTTCTTTTCACGGTGTAGCCACGCCGTAACTACAACTTTAACCCAAGCCCAAGGCAAATGAACTCTTCCGTTTAAAATGTAAAATGCATTTCTTGGCTTTATTTGCGGCAAAGCCGCCTCTATCCAAATATATTGGTTTTTCTAAATTAATAGTAAAACCATACTAGAATGCATAACTACTGGCAGTTCAGCCACGGACTGACTTCTTGTTACGGTGTAGCCAGACCATTGTGTATTTCACCGTCTTGTGTAACCGACGCCCTTGTACCAGGGTGACTTTAACCCCGTCACTCTCTCCCCCATCAAAATTGTGAGCACCCACAATATATATTGAAGCGTCGCCTCGAACGAAGCTCGCGTGTCCAAGACACCTCTACATCCCCAGGATCTTCTGCTCAATGATCCCTGTGTCTATGACACGAAAGACACGGACACTAAGAGGGTGCTGAACGCACGAAGTGGGTCGTCAATCCTGAAGGATCCCTCAGATCCGTATGATTCTTTGGTAAAGGAAATTCATGACGTCGTCTTCGAAGACACGCCGTCGGTTCTATCACCGGACCGAGGTGTGTGTCACGGGATCAACTTGGTTCCGGGAACCAGATACTGCGTAACACGTCGATGGCATCTGCCCTAGGAGCATTGTGACGTCATTGACGCCTTTTCCGTGCAAATCACGACGCACGAATGGTGCGTGAGAGCAAGTCTCCCCATTGGACACCCAGGTTTTGTGTCCGGAAGTCGAATGGCATGTGGCGTATCGCTCACGCTTACAAGCTACCACCATTCTATCACATACACAGTTAGATACATTGGTCCCCCCTTGCTGTGATGTCATCTTTGAGAAAGAGACTCTTACTATTTCGTGGATGATCAAGCCTAAAACACGATCATTTTCCGTTATAGCCTATACATTAAAAATTGGCACGCTGATTCCTAGGAAGGATGTTCTCCAGAACAATATGAATGGCTGTACAAAGTACAGTGCACTCGACTGTGTCGATGGGTATTACCAATTGCTCATGAGATCGAGTGATATCCCGCTGACAGCGATGAGTACTACGAGCAACATGCTCTGAGAGTGGCTTGTAATGCTCAAGGGCTGTCAAACGTACCAGCAACATTGATCGCCTTGTGACGCGATTGTTTAGGCTCCGTCGGGCGTCTGCGCAGACACATTTTGACGACATCTTCGTCCACAGTCGTGCGATGCACGGATGTACAGATGTGGAAAACCACGTCGTCCATTTGCGAGCGGTACCTGAGTGCATGCGCGCGAATAAGCTGTATGATAATGCCGATGAGTGCATATTCGGCGCGGAATAAATCTTCTTTTTAGGGTGCTTCATTGGGAAGCGTTGCCTTCGAGCGGATCCCGCTAAAGTCAAGGTCATTATGGACTGGCCGGTTCCAAAGAAGCAAAAGAACTTGCGCAAGTGGCTTGGCCTCTCTGGGAACGCCAATATTGGTGCATGAAGGAGGCTGTCTTTGACACTGTCAAAAGTCTCCCGATGCTCGGTGTCTCTAAACCATTCTGTATTCTTTTAAAGAAGATTAGACAATGGTCGTGCCATTTCCGTACAATTTGCGCTATACTTGTGCAAGTAGTTGGCCCCCGATCGTCATTTTGTTGTCGTCTGTGACGCTTCGGCCTTTGCTATCGGCTGTGCACTGATGAAAGCAGACGCCGCGGGGCGAGATCGGGTGATTGCGTTCAAATCTTGCCAGGTTAAGGCTGCGGAGATAAACTTTCCAGTCCACGACAAGAATAACTTGCGATGAATTTTGCACTTGCCAAGTTCAGGGTGCATCTGCTTGGCTCAATGCCATTGGTGATCTAAACAATCATGCTTCATTACACACTGCGACTCAGTCACCTCACCACTCGCAGAGGATGGCCAGGTGACCCTCCTTCGCAGAATATGACTTCGAGGTGAAGTATAAGCCAGGAAAGCAAAATCGTTTGGCTGATGCGTTTTCACGCAAATTGGATGAGAAGCTTGCACATGTCACGACGGTGGCGACGTCAGTGACGAATTTGATTCGCGCCGCATACGCGGATATTTGTATGTGTGTAGCGCTGCTACAGGATGACGGGAGCAAGAGCTTAAAAACTTGGACAGTAAAATGTCGGCGCGATTGCGCGCACGGTTAAACTGATATTCGTTGAATAACGGTTTGCTGTATTATAACACCGACTCGACGGAAACGCCACAAATCGTGGTTTCTCGCGATGAAAATTTAAAGTACCGTATCCTCTATGAGGCCGCGAAACCCCACTCAGTGGTCATATCGGTCGTGCCTACAGCTCTATGAGTTGCCCTTACTGGTGTTCCAAGCTATACAAATGAACGAGAGCCTATGTGCGCACGTGTGAGACGTGTCAAAGGATATAAAACCCTCTCCGAATGCGGCGGAGACACTGGCAATTTTACCGGTACCCTCCGGGTGTTGGCGGTCTATGAGTACGGACCTTGTGTTTGGCCTGCCGAAGGACTCGGCGGGCAACATGGTGCCGTGATCTTCGTCGACCATTTGAGAAAGATGGTTCATCTCGCAGCGCACAGCGACGCTGTTTGCGAATCGTGTCTTTCGACAACATGGACTCCCGGAGTCAATTGTCTCTGACAGAGACCCACGCTTTACTGGGAAGTTATTGTCGACGATCATCAAGCTGCTGGACGCCAAGCTGTATATGTCAATAGTGGACCATAAGTAGACCGATGGCCAAACTGAGCGCGTGAATCCTTCGCAGAGTCTGCGCTGAGACGCCGAAGCGCTGGATCGCCATGCTGTCATTGCTCTGGTCAATGCAGTATATTCGTCTACCGATTACTCGCCGCTCTACGTGAACGGGCTCGTTCATTCTCGCGTCCCGCTGACGCCGCCATCTCATGGCTCAAGGCTTGGTGAGTGAGGAATAGCAGAGCGGCTTGCTAGTATCGGTTCCTTCACTGTTTGTAAAGAAGTCGAAGACTTCCTATCAACCAGACTGAGTGACTTTCGACACATTCGCGATGCGATGGCTCAAAGCCAAGACATGCAGAAAAAATGCACACAACAAAACAGAAAAAATGTTGAAGACTTTGAGGTCGGAGACCTGGTCTCAATAAAATCAAAAAAAATTCCCACAGGTGCAGTTTCCACTATCTTTGATACTTAATCGGGCCTCTTAAGGTCGTGGCCAAGCGGGGCGTTGCGTATACGCTAAACCTTCCGAAACGGATGTGCGCCCGCCCAATATTTTATGTAAGCTTGATTTAGCCGTATTAGAATCCGGCGCAAGTGAACGCGGAAGCGTTGGCGCCGGAGCGGCGCCACATGCTCTCGACCACCCAGATGCTGAACCAGCCACTGGCTTTGAGCACGGAGTGCAACAATCTCCATCCCCATCGGCGCCAAGCGCATCTTCTTCGCATGTGTTAGTCATATCAACTCGATACCTCGTTCTTGTCTGATTCGCTGCAAAAATTTCTTGATGATTACTTTCCAAGCTTCTTACAATAGGCAGTGAGGAGAAATTTATATTCCTTTACCAAAGCTCTATTTACTGTATTTCGAGATGCTTCTGCCCTTGAGCCCAATTTCTGTCCAAGGATGAATAGATTGGAAAGGAGAGTCAGTATTGAGCATTTCATCAGATGGCGTACCTCGAGGTTTTGCACTTTGATCTATGCAGTAGATGAAGTGAAGTTTTATTCGAAGCATAACTTCTTTGTGCTGATTGGTATTCGAGCCATGATCCTAATATAATACTAATATTAATCAAGACCGTTCATCAATGTACCAAAATAAACGGATCTGCGCCAGAGTAGTGGTCAGCTGGTTTTTGAGTCAGCCATTTAGTAAGAGCGATATATCTAAAATTTTGACAGCAACCCAAGCAGCTACTACCAATAACGTAAAAGATAGATTCATATTCCAAAGAGCCAGCTCAAGCACCCTGCATTGAAAATGCTTTGAGATGACGAGTCTGTGTTAAAGAGGGAATTGAGGACGAATGGTCACGTATGCTTCACTTAGAAGCAAATACGACTTCATAAATGATGTAGTTATATTAATTTGAATTTGCGCTTCTGTGTCAAGAGTAACACTTGTCCAGAATTGAGTTTGGCATACGTTGATAAAAGAAATATGTGCTCTACCATTTACAGTAAGAATGCCTTATTCACTGCAAAGCACAAGGCGAGCAGATCACGTTAGACATGTCCCACACCTAACTTTCACGAACAATTACCAGACAGTGAGTCCAAATACGCAGAAAGACAGGGTCATGAACCAAATGGTGGTACAGATAACTCACCTTCACATCGAGAATCCGAGCAGAAAGCAAGCGAACGCTTGAATATCCGCACTGTCAACATTCCGTCTTCCAAATCACCATCTACCCCATCCGTAGCAGCACTTATGATAATAATTTACCATAAATTCATCCTCGTATCCTCGTATAAAGGCTTGGCTATGAGTCTGTGGATACGAAAATGAGCCAGATTCAAATCAGTGAGACGGGTTTGCCCGTTCACAAAAGCAAGAGTCATCACAACTTTTGCAGAGTTGATTACAATGTGACCGCAGGCCTATTAGTACAGGGCTTCTGCACGGATAAAGAGCGCAACAAGCTCTTTAAAGTCGCTTCATTGGCGCTTCCTGACCACTACGTCATTATTTTTCCCACGTACCGCATGCGCCTAAGTAACATCAAACGGGAAAATTCATTCTCTTTATGGAAATCATACCATTAATGTTGGTTGTTGGCGAAAGTCCTGACAAGTATCGGACTCAATTCGCGGTCCAGGTTAAAAAATTGTCTTACAGATTCATAAGCAAGATTAAGTGAAGCGGATTTCAGACAAAATTGTCGCTTGACTCCTAACTTGAATAGCGTATAAAGCACGGCGTGAACGTCAACGCAGATGACTAGCACCTCGAGGTTTAGCTACCAATAGCCCTGCTTACACTAGTGAGACCACTTGGTAGAGCTACCGGCCAAGCCTCAACTTATGCACAAGGTCGAGCATCATTTGGTCGCGAAAAAGAAAGGTTACATCTCACACAGAGAAAGATTCGGGCGTCCGGAAGCGCAAAGGCACCAGGCTCGTGCACGTAATCCACGGGCTTTTTTTTTCTTAAAAAAACCGAGCCCGTGGGTTATAATTTTTGTTTTTGCATGATGACATAGACTTTGAGTTACTTATATATAAAAAGTTAGTCAAATTACTACTTCATCTGTCACGGTCCTCTTCTTTGCGAGGTCACATCATTTTACAAGTAACAATACTTCGGTACTTTCGAACAACCATAAACACGCATGTGAACATCGTATAATTAATTATACAGTATCATATATACAAGTTTAGAAAAAGTGTCAGTTGTAAGTACACGATGGTGCTGTATTTACCCCGTCACCATTACGGTGTGAGCCACATCGGGTTTCACACTTCTGCTGTAATTTTCAGTGAGTACTCAGTGAGTACTCAGTGAGTACTCAACAAGAAACAACTGCGTTTGGAGTATACTTCAGAAGTACTCACCCGTGCGCTCGATCAAATGGCTCACTGCGACTCTTAAGAAAACACGGTTCTCGTGACCGACCTCTGGCATCTATTATCGGCGTGGATGCCGACACATTTTTAGAAAAAAAATTGTTGCATTGACATCAAAAGCTCAGACCAGCACTTCGCATTCATCATAAGCTACAAGGCCAACTTTTTCGCCGAGGCTGAGTTACTAACTGCGCTTCGCCTCTCTCTCGAGGGGCTGTGTACTTCATGCCATTTTTTTAACGGCGGGGCGTACCGGTGGATCTCACGACGGTGTTCAGCTCGTCACCAATATTATTAACCCAGCTTGCTCTTCTCCATGCGTGAAGGCCACATCAAGTCCGGTCAATATTACCACAGCGTGACTACGATTTGGACTGTATGAGAATGCCCACGTCGCTGAAGTGGAGTTTGGATATCGCTATTCTTGCGCACCGAAAACAAAACGAGTTCTATAGAGCCGCTCCAGAAGCTGGTTCTATCACCACAGATCATTCATTTCGGGAGAATCGCCTGCGTTTATAGCAGCAGCGGTCAAGAACCCCGTAATCTTTATGAGTGATATCTGAGAGCTGGCAAAAGCACCTATGAGAAACGTAATTCAGTTGCGCTCTGGGTGAAGTAATGCACCATAACCCGTCCTTAAGCTTTAACACATAGCTTCAGCGAAGCGGTAGTTCAATCAATGCCTGACTTTTGCAGCTGGATCATGACGCGGACGTCGAGGTGTAAGATTATCAGATCCGGCTTCTGCTGTTTAGGCCTTCGCGCGTCCCCATGCGATGATAAGAGGAAGGAACTATCGACAAAAAGGTATGTATATTAAATAGATGGTTTCACTCGTGAATCTGCGATAGGCAACCTTGCCTCTTTCAATAGAGGTGCAGCGGGGCTGCCGTAGCTTTGTCCATTGAGGAAGCGTAAGTTAGGTCACCTATCTCTCGTTCTATACTTAGAACAAGTACGAGTTTAGCGGATCGTAATCCGCATTCTCCAAGAGTACTTATAGCCTTAACCAAAGGCTAATTAAGTATTTAGTTTAAATTCAAAACTGATTTTTTTTTTCTGCGGCAAAGCCGCCTAGTTTTAAATGCATAGATTTTCTTAAATATTTATAGTAAATACATGTATGACTGCTGGTTATCCAGCCCCGTACCGTATTCTTGTTTGGATGTGGTCACACCATGCCCATATGGTGCGATACACACCCTGTTACCAGAGTATGTGTAACCCCGTTAGAAGAGGGGTAGGTCAAACGTGCGCCAGTTCGTAATTGGCAGCGGCACTAATAAAAACTTGCCAAAGTGAAGCCTCAAACTTTTTTTAGCTTCCTACATGAAAGTATTCACCCACTGTTTGCAGCCTTGGTGTACCCATCGATCTACCCGATATTCTACGCAAGAGTGGCTCATACCTGGTCCATCAAGCAGCGCCAGCAAAGGTCGACCCCCCTGCGCTTAGCTCTCGTAAGCTCTCTTGATTGTGGCGATATGTCGAGTTTTAAAGAGTCTCGGCGTAAACTCAAAGCTGGATGAGCCAGATCTCGAGTACGCTTTATTTGCTCGAAAATTCAGCGCATGGCTTGAGGTATCCTCGTCGCTTCAAAGCCGCTTTGCCTCTCTGCAAGAAAGGGCAGGTTAGCTACAAAAGATTTAGAAATGATGCTCCGTTTACAAAACAATGCTACACATCTGCATGCTTTATAATAACGGGATCATTATGGCTCTGGCAAGTCTGCTGGATAAACTTGCACTGTCTCATGGTGTGTACAGCATCAAAACTGCATGGCCATACGATTATAGCCACGCTTCACATGTCTTACAAGTCCAGCATACATTACTTGGCAAGTAAACTTTATATTCTTGTCCTGACTCCCTCCATTTCACTGCCTCGCGACAAGCTCTCTCACTATGACCGGGACCACTTTATTATGGTGTCAAAATTAAAGTTTAACCAAATCGCTTACCCATAATAAAAATGAACCCTGTAGAGGTGAGCACTACCTCACTCACTAGTAGCCTGTTCCAGCTTCGTGGCCTCTCCGTACAAATAATCTGAAGGATATGTTAAGTATGCAAAAATGCGTTTCTTTTCATCAACTGTTTGCGAATGGTCGTCGTTTGACATGTTTAATGTGGCGTCCAGCACCATGATAAATGTTTGATAGACATAAACTTTGCTGTAATGCGCCTCTCCGATACAATGGCTACAAGTAAGACATTTTCAGCTTACCAATACCCCCACCGGTTACAGCTTATGATGTCACTGACAGCAGCGAAAAAAACTATTTTGCTCTCAAAGCGTAGTAGAGTTTGACTCGTTGACACGTTTAGTTTGGGTACCTCATATAGTTGTTTATATACGAGATTTCATCATAAGATACGACTATTATGTGAGTCAGCGCTGTAATACAGCATGCCTTCGGATTAGGAATAGCGATGTCGACTTCCAACCAAGCACTCAAGCAATATTTGAGCCCCGAAAATTCGTACATTTTAAAGCTTCAGCAACGCAGCAAATGTATCTATCACCTCGTCGACTGGTGACTCGACCATCGTGACACGCGAAAGCGCATCTGCCACCGCATTAAGCCGACTTCACCTCAACAGCTCACTCCGCGAATAAGGACAATAATTGCTCTTTTTCGGTGAAAGCTGTGGTGACTACTCTATCTTGCGCGACAATACATTTCCTGTATAGATTTAAAATGGCTCAGGGACCCTTGCAAGAAACAAGGCTGTTCTTCTGCCGCTTTTAGCTGGCAAGACTCAAATGTTCATGTCTATCGGCATTCGTCTGAGAAAATGTAAAGCATATGAGAATGGCTTAGGCGTCAAAGTCTACGTCAATTGGCCAACGCGGTCTTAATAGAGTACGACTCGAGGCACGCAAGAGACTTTTTTCATATTTTTGGAAGCCGCCTCTTCTGCCGCACCTCAGCAGCATTTGACATCCTTAAAAAGATGATTGGTGAGAATCTCATGTTGGCATAGTTCGCGCAGTACTTGTGTAATAGTTGGTCTTTCCGAACCACTCTAAGAATCCTTTCGAAAAATCGGTACTTCTTAATCTATGATGCCTATACCATTTACTGATCTACACACGAATAAGCAAATCTTGTCGACGCCACATTTGCCATTCGATGTTTGACGAAGTCTCAGGCGAAAGCTTAAACTTTAGATTTAACATGAAATAGAGCTCTTTCCACACACATTTTTTCTTCTATTTGCCATAACAACTTTGTACGAAAGCCTTCTGTAAGGCGTCCATAGGTTGCTTATACTCTCGCTGGTTATACCATTCCAGAGCGGCTTTCGTGGTCCTAGCTCAGATAGACTGAATCTAGTGACTATAAATTGTGTTTTTTCTTTGGAGGCATAAATGAGTGAATGAACCTAAAGGCTGGCTGTATTTCCGAAAAACAATGAAGAGCCAGGTACCAACTCTTACAGGATTTGGAGAAAGCCTAAGCAAAAGAAAGCTCGACACATTCGTATCAGGCATGTCTATGCCCGCAAAAAGTAAAGAAGAAAAAGCAATTATACTGCTGACTGTAACACGAGCGGTATAGTGGTTGATGCCTGGAACAAACCGCTAAGCTAATAACACTTCGAGAAACTCTGTCTACGATGAAGGTAAATAATATCAAAGGTGATCAAAAAGTTGAGCTACTTTGTTATTTTTCTATGGCTTTAAACAAATTAATCATTAACTTTAACTTTCATTTCTTAAAATCTACACAACGCTACAGCATTTTTCATTTTCAACCAATTAGCATACAAAATGACATTAACATATCCAGTCAAATGAATGAAACTGCTAGAGTGATTGTCTCTGGAACCAGAGGAATTAAAAAGAAAACGGAGGAAGAGTGCGTGCTCGGCTGCCCTATACAAAAGTCAAAAGGAAACTAGACTTAGAAAGCTATCTAATTACAGCTTATTTTCGTCTGTCTACCTGGCGCCTGCTTGTTGCTGCACTCCAGCCCTATCATCAGCTTATACCCGTGCCAGGAAGGTATACATTCATACTCAGAACTGCTGCTCGGCATATAATTTACAAGTTTATATTTCAGTTGTATGGACGCCAAGTCTTTAGTTAGTCGCACGACTTCATCTTCAGACGCAACGCCTTCTAAGAAGCGCAGAGCGGTCATTGGAGCGATCACCGAATCTTCAATTCCTGAAGCTCATTTACCACTTGAAGTCTTTGTATCTGAGAGAAAACGGAGTGGTCCCCCGCTTCTGCTGTGCACGTCAGGAGTTGAAAATCCAATTTTGGCCGCACTTGGTGGTACTCCTCGCTCAGAGACAGCAGTAATTACGGGATATACTGAGCCAGAGCCATTAGATCTATCTCAGTGTAGCTCTGCGACGTCTATGGAAAGCGTGCTCGAGGAAAAGATCGCGATAAATTTGAGTCATGAGGATGAAAACAGACGATATGTGGAGATTGAAAATGCTGAACATACTAGTCGAATGATTGTTAACCAGGAGCATAAATCCATGCGATTTCGAAATACGGGACTTGAGACCAAATACGCGGCTCCTTTTGGTACGAAATAGAAACTGCAATTGTTATGATAGAGTACTTGCTGATGAAGTTTGTGTTAAAGCTGGAAAGAGGAAACGAGAGGAACGTGAAGATGGTAGAGCAACAGACTTTGTGGCATATGCTAGAGAACATATTCATAGCCAAGAAGCAGGTGAAGAAGGTTTTTCAATCGATCCATCGGAACGGGCAGTGGAACATCGTGCTAGTAAAGCAGTGCGTCGCGAGATCTTAATTGCTTCTCCTGCAGCAAATGATGACGAAGAGTGGGAAGTTAACACTTCACTGGAAGTCAAAATGGATGAGGTGGAGGTGGTGCTGACTCCGACCGAACACTTTGATCTGCAACCTATCGACATTATTTTACACGTCTTCTCGTTTTTAGTCACGGCTAAGAATTTGCAGAATATGGCACAAGTATCAAAAAAATGGAAGGAACTGACAAGTCGGCGATCTTTGTACCGAACACTGCCAAGTGTGACTCCAGAAGGATCAGTTAACTGGATTAATTTCAAGAACTTGGGCATTAAGAATAAAGGAACTGAGGGAACTTGCATAAAGTGTTGCCAGCGCTCGACTGGTAAAATTCTGGCCATGAAAAAAGCGAGAGTTTTTCCGAAGGTATGGTGATTGCTAGTCAATTTACTGCGTGTGTGCGATTTACAATTGCTTGTGTGTGCGAAGGGTGAAGGAGTGCCTTATTACATGCTTCGAGAATTAGCTGTGTTAAAGGGAATCAAGCACGATCACATTGCCTCACTTGAACTTATTAGCCTCGCAAGAGACGAATTACACGTATTTTTTCCATATGTGGACAAAACACTTCATGAAATTATCAATCCAACGGGTGACCCAAATGGCGGGCGAATGTTACCAGAAGCTGTGGTTAGTCTATTTATCAGGCTATTTCCTCTTTAAATCGTTCCTGATCATCTTTGATGCGTGCTAGATTCGCAAACTTCTTCACCAACTTTTGGATGCTATCGCATACTGTCATCGACGTGGAGTTTTGCATCGCAATCTTAAACCAAAACATTTGCTAATCAAAACGACTGACCCTGAAAAACTTAGTGAGTGGTCGAAAATGTGACTGGATGATAAGTTTTCTCTAATGTCTGTATTGATGTTTGCTCAGGTGATGCAACGTTGCAGATATCCGACTTTGCGCTCGTTCGAGCAACAGGAATTCCCCGTCGAACGTACACAATGGAAGTGGTGACACTGTGGTATCGTCCACCTGAAATTTTAATGGGAGTGCGTGGATACTCATCAGCGGTGGATATCTGGTCTGTTGGCTGCATCTTTGCAGAGATGGCTCAGGGCAAACCGCTGTTTACAGGCATTTCAGAGATTGACCAGCTATTTCAAATTTTTAGCAAGCTGTCGACACCCACGTCTGAAACATGGCCCGGTTTTTCGTCGCTGCCGAACTATCACTTTGAGTTCCCGCATTGGAAGCGTCGACCCTTAAATCGTCTATTCCCGGGAATTTCTGATCATGGCATTGATTTGTTGACGAAGCTGCTTACATATAACCCGGACCAGCGAATTACTGCCGAAGACGCTCTTCGTCATCCTTATTTTTCTGATAGAACATCTGAACTATTGACCCTGACACCAAAGATTCCAATGGATCAAATGTGCTACACGATAACTCGTGCTTGGATTGGCCCAACGCCAGGACACGTGGCACTTTTTCATGCTTACCTGCGCCAGACAGAGCAAGAATCGTGGAAGGAGATAAAATATTTGAGGTGTGTAGCAGTGTCTAGACGGCCGCTGATGTCAATTTCTTATCGTTTTCATGCTGTCTTGCAGCCGCCAAAAAACGCTCAGACCTGCACATCGATCGATGCTTGTCGACTGGCTGATTGAAGGTGCGCTCGAGAGTGCTCAAGTACATTTAAGCTGCTATTTATCGAATGACAAAATTGCTTTTGTGTATTTTTTAGTCGTGGACGTGTTTGAGATGTGTCTTAGAACAGCTTTTTTGGCAGTGAACTATACCGATCGTTATTTGGATATTGTTATGGTGAAAAAAACGCAGTTTCAGCTACTTGGTGCTACCTGCTTACACGTCGCTTCTAAGTGTGAAGACGTATCATATATCGGAGTGGAAGACCTTGCAATGTGCGCCGATAACGTCTACACATCTGTGGAAGTTTTGGAGATGGAAGAAAAGTTGTTGAACACTCTTAATTTTACCCTTTCGGTACCCACTGGTATGTGGCAATCACCTTGAGCACGCTTGAGTATCAATGAAATTTACTGCTTTTGATGATCAACTGTACGCAGCGCTGGACTTTTTAAATATCTACGAGCGCATGATTCCGCCTATTCAAAAGAAAACGTCTATGCTGGCGCATTATTTGCTGGAATTGGCGCTACAAGAGTACCAGTTTTTGAAATATTTGCCATCAAAGGTGGCGGCATGCTGCCTTTCAATGGCGATGTACACGATTGATGGGTTCCCAATGGTAAGCGAAGAGTTATTTTCATGATACTGACTTGTTAGTAATCTCTGTATCATCTGTCTATAGACGAAGGAACTGGTGGATGCTTGCCAGTACGAGTGGCCGGATCTGAGAGAGTGTATGGGTGAGCTTCAGACACTGTACTCCAATTCACCATCAAACAGTCTAGCCGTGATTAAAAAGCGCTATTCAAAAGCAGAGCGGTGCCAAGTAGCAAATGTGCTCCCTCCAACGTCATTCAGTATGGCATTTTAGGTGTCTGTATTTGTAAGTTACATATTTAGAGCTCGGTCTCTAGGTGAGTAAACTTCTTGCGCTGCTGACATCGAAAGGCCATGTCCAGGGAGCGATTACATGCTCGTCAACCTTCAGACAATCGGGAAAATCATACAAAAGACGGAATTATGACGAGCACAAGGACATTTCGAACTAGAAACCCGCGTTTCAATATTGCAATAATAAAATGAGAATGACATTTATCGAAGCTGGTAGAGATACCGTCGACATCTACGTCGTTATCCCAGAAATTTCTCCTTCAGAGCTACAATCATTGTCAACGTGACCAATGTCTTCAGGTGACCCAACATCTACTTCAGAAAGCTCGCTTGCTTCAGAAGCTTCGCTTGCCTCTCCTGCTCTTGATTCGTCGACTTTTTCTTTCTTCTGAAAGAGCATCTGACGCAGCTTTGCTTCGAGATCCGTCGCGATTTGAGGATTATCTTGTAGAAATTTTTTAGCTTTAGACCTGCCCTGCGCAATGGGTTCTGCACTTAATTCATCAGATCCAAGATGACATTTAGAAACTCAACTTTCAAAGACTTAACTTCGCTTTCGGCCAGACTATACCACGCCCCGGCGCGATTTAATATACCATACTGCACACCTAAATCAAGCTAAACAGCAAACATTGAGCTCATTTTACCTTACTATAATCCAGCATTAATGCCGTACTAGCTCTGATTGTCGGTCGATTCCACGCCCGAACATCATGTCGAAATTTGCCACTTTGAAAGGGGAAGCCAACTTGTTCTTGGCAACTTTGACCACTGTCTCATTGCCAACAACCTCATCACCTTCCTTTATGGCCGTCTTACGTCGAATATCCAGTCGCACGGATGCATAGTAACGCAATGCAGTACCACCAGACGTGACCTCAGGCGACCCAAAGATAATACCTACTTTTTGACGGATCTGGTTTAAAAAGATGATTGTGCAGTTCGACTTGGACAAGGACCCTGTCAACTTCCTTAGGGCCTGACTCATTAGCCGTGCCTGCAAAGCAATCTGCTGATCTCCCATTTCACCTTCAAGCTCGGCACGCGGAACTAAAGCGGCTACACTGTCCAGCACAACAAGATCCACAGCTCCTGATCGAATGAGAGTGTCTGCGATCTCCAACGCTTCCTCTCCAGAATCCGGCTGTGAAACGTACAATGCATCGATATCAACTCCTAATGCCTTGGCGTAATGGGCATCGATCGCGTGTTCTGCATCAATAAAGGCACACACACCACCATCCGTCTTCTGAGCTTCAGCAATGCAGCTGAGCGCCAGCGTCGTCTTGCCCGAACTCTCGGGACCGTAGATCTCCACAACACGCCTAATAGTCATAGCATGACGAATGTTGTCATCTTCATTAAAATTAGTTTAACTTTTGTACGCACCCTCTCGGTATACCACCAATACCTAATGCCAAGTCTAAAGATAAGGAACCGGACGAGATAACGTCAACGTGCTCTGCAGTCTTACTACGACACGATATCATTCATGACGCAAACTTTCTTCATCAAGCTTTTGTCTTATAAGGTCATCGCTTTCCACGAATAGCAACTTACGTTGAGCCAAGCTGCATAACGGCACCTTTGCCAAAGCTACTTTCAATCTGTCGAATGGCCATTGTAAGTGCTGCACTGCGGTCTACGCAATACTCAGCTTTAAAAACACATTATTGACTCTAGACCAAATTTCAGTCGTACCAGAACTACTAGTGGCGCTTACGCGCCCAGATTTAACAGCCGAACGTTTATATCGCTTGAATGATTGACAAGGCAAGCCGATTAGAGTCGTTGCAGGCGGACCAAGCAGCAACAATCGGCGTAGCATTTCTGATGGTGTCGAAGAGCTTTTTTAAGTTCGCATGCTTAGGTACGAGATTTTGGGTTACGCTGGTAGAAAGGTTATACAATATTTCTTAAGGCATTTCTAAACCACTGATGGCCATGCAGCGCTCATCAATGCCGTCTCCATGTCCAACTCCGAGACGTTCGGTGCTTAACACGAAACGAAACAGTCATCAGGGTATTGCCATGTCATTGGAAAAGCGTCCTCCTCGTGAATTACTTAGCCGAATCGGTATAAGTGGGAAAGATGTGGTGAGGACTATCAAAGAATTAAATTGGGATATTGAGGAACCTCATGGTCTCCAGCTGGAGAACGTATACCACTTACCGGGCAGTAAAGAAAAAGGAGAAGAGGCCAAGCAGAATGAAGATTATTTTGTCGGCGAGGGAGAGCTGTACGCATATATTTTAAAACAAGGTAAAAACTCAAACAAATCGATAGAAGATAAAGTAAGTCAATCGCTGATAATTGCGTGACGTTTCTGCAAGGTGGAGCTCGGTATCTGCTACTGGATGAGCCGGAGTCGTCTGATTTAGAGCCGACACAGCAGTCAAAACCATCAAAATCATCAAAATCATCAAAGTCGCTAGAAGATATCAAGAGTAAAAAGAATTCCATGGCTATAAAGGAGAACAATACTAAGCGACATACAATAGATGAAACCAATGGAGTCTCATCAGCTACGATTACAGAGGAGAAGCGTAAGTGGAAGCGACGCAAGAAGCTTTCGACGGCCAGGAGCGATTTGGTCAAGAAAACACAGCCATTCGACGATCAAATTAGGTCGCGTGAGAAAAGCAGTAGTGTTAATGTTAGCATGGCTGATGATCACGAATCAATTCGGATCGAATCCCGTTTGAAGCTTAAGCATGGTAACATAAGTCAACAAGCGGAATTTAACGATTATGAAGCATCGTGGAAGGCAAAAGGATGGCGCGCACAATTGCTACAAGATATCGACGTGCATTTGCTGCGATCGGTGGCGGCAGTGGATCGTAGACATAGAGCTTTGGAGATTTTAAAGGAGGGGCAAAAAAGTCATGGTCGCCCCATAGGAGGGAATGGACCTCATGTTCAAGATGCGATGGAGATTTCAATAGAAGTCGATGGCCTTTTGCACAGTATCCGTGCATCGCAAGACGATATTTCTTCCATGATTGAGGCAATTATTGCACAGGCAGAGCGTCTGACACATCCTGACCGAATTGACCCTATAGGCCGCATTGGTATCCCTGGTTTCATCTCTACAGGTTCCAGCGCTCTGATGCTGATTCGTGATGTTGAGCGGTATCTGCTTCTTGTCGTTGCTGCAATTCGTCGCTATCAACGAGTACGAAAGACTTACGATGCTAAGGGATGCGTAGATGGACTCCCTAAATCAGCTAATTCCGCTTCAAGGCGAGAAAAGTTGCGAGCTCTTCAATCAAGCATTGAAGAGTCAAAGGAGGAACTTCAGGAATTGACAGTCATAATTGCTGATGATCTACGCCAATTGTACGTGGAGCCAGAATCTCCTCAATCTACATATTAGAGACGCCTGAAAAGAGTTATTTAAGATTTATACGGGTAGATGTGCCTGGAATCGGCTGGCCCCTGAAAATCCGGTTTGACTACCAAAGTAAAACTTGTTTGTACGAATGGGAAATTCGAACTCGATAATATTTATAACCAAAGCGCATTGTCTGAACTTTGGACAAGACCGTGTTTTTGTCTGAAAGCAAATGCAGCATTGATTTGGAATGGATACCAAGTATTGTTATAACAATTTAATTGTGACGGTGCAGCTTGGCCCTCGATGAATACTGATAAAGCTCTAGCGACGCTTTAAGCATAACTGTCATATCCCCCTCGCGCCGCTTCGCGTCAGTGCTGATTTTGTCTTTTGGGCAGCATGTCCGAGTACCAGCATCTTCATCAAGAACACAAGTCTAATTACGGGGCGTTATTGCCGATAAAACGCACGTTGCATCAGCTCCACCCACAGCAAAACACGCATTCCGTAAATTTTGGTACGAAAGAACCGGAACGGTTTACTTAGCACACTACTCACACATGATTCCGTCACGAAAGAGGCTGAAAGTGGAAATTTATTTTCGACTACCAAAATTATCAGCGTCAGTCACGGCTCTCGTAGTTGTGACCGTCTCAGCCGGTATAGATCAAACAAATTTCATCTGAATGAATTTGGTTATCGACAAATTTGTTATATTTTCAGATACTTGGATCACAGCTCGTTTGGAATTGGTCTAGACACCTTCCTTGCCTTGGTCTCCATTGTTTTTGCAAGTTCTTACGTTGCATTCACGTACGTCTCTCCAAATGGGGTACGTCTTTCGCACGAATTTGCTTCGAGCTGGATCTTAAGTGATAATCTGACTGAATTTTAGATGCCTTATAGTCTTTGGATAACAGATATCGTGTGTGCAGGTTTATTTGCAGCCGATTTTCTGTTTCGAGGCATTTATCTCTCCAGTCATCGTCGAGACTACATGTTATCATTCTCAGGAATTGTTACCCTTGCTGTCGTGCTGCCTGTGCTCCCTACGTCGTTCTTCCTTCGAAACCAGTTTAGTTGTATTTATAATGACATGATAATATCTGCGGTAGCTCACTGATTGTGCTTGTGATGACCCCAGTACTCTCTGGTGTGGCATTTCCAACTGGCGCTTCGTGTACCCAGTACGGTTTGCTATGTGCTACATCAAAGCCAAAGCAGTTTTAAGTCGCTGCCACGGACTCCTATCTCCTGTCCAACAGTTTGTAATTTTATGCTATCTTCAATTAATGATCATCATTGCCGTCGCAGCGGGTGTCATACAAGTCGCTGAGACTGCAAATTCCAAGTACGCGGGCGGAAATCTCGGTGAATGGACCTTTTTCAATTCATTTTTCAACTCAGTGCTTGCCTTTGTGACGATCCAGTCACCTCCTGCCGAAAATCCACTGGCCAAAGTTTGTGTCGGTGCGCTCGTTTTGGTCCTCATCTTGATTGTCCCATACCAAGTGTCTCAAATTCTTGCGCTTGGAAGCTCCTTTTCTCCATACGAGCTCGCAACGCACTCTCCATCCTCGACCAGTAAACATATCATCCTTTGTGGTGACCTCACTCCATCACGTATTGACCATTTCTTTCACGAAGTCTTTCATGACGACCATGATCTTGTCGACATTAACGTTGTGGTGCTCAGTGAGGAAGAACCAGCAACGTCACTGATTGCTTTGCTCATGGATCCTTTCTTCGAAAAACGAGCTAGCTTTATTCAGGGATCGCTATTGGATGTCGATGATTCCCAACGAGCAGCTTGTGCTTCCGCAAACGCCATCTTTATCCTTGCACGGCGTGTAGCAGGAGAATCTCCTGCCAGTAGTGATCACCGTGCGTTGATGCGAGTTCTTGCAGCGCGACGGGAAGCACCAAACGCCCGTGTCTTTGTCCAGCTCCACTTGTCAGTCAACCGAAGTCTTGTTGCTGACTTGGGTGTATCAAGTGTTTTATGCTTCTCAGAAGTTATGCATTCCTTACTCGGCCAAAACTGTGTCTGCCCGGGTTTCTCGACCTTCATCTACAGTCTCACATCAACATCTAGCTATGTCACTAGTGGAGACTACGATGAACCACCAGAGGCAGATGCTTCATGGGAAGATCGTTATCTGCACGGCTCAAGTCACGAAGTATATTCTGTCGAATTACCGCCAGCGTCAGTCGTCTTTGGCAAAACATTTTCTGAGGTTGCATCCCTTGCTTACGCGCAATGCTCGGGTGTGATAGTTTTTGCAATAACTACCGCTCGATCATCTTCAGAAGGCAGCAGTGACAGATTACTGCTAAACCCCGGCGATTCCTACACGTGCGCTGGAGCAGAAACAGTCTTCGTCATTGCTCGAGATCGACGTGAGGCGAATGCAGTGACTGAGATGCAGGCCACTTTAACTATGCCTGAAGCTTGGATGTCACAGCGTCAGAAACCAAGTTCTAGGCACTTCTCGCGTGAAGACTCTGCTAAATCAAAACTTCCGATAACCATCAAAAGCAGCACCAATGATGACACATTTGGCAACTCGAACAGTGATGACATGTTCACGCTTCACCGACGACGGTCACGATTAATTAATTGGCAATCGAAAGCAGTGAGCCCCGCGTCGATCGATAGCCACGAGAATCTTACGACCTGGTCTCCTGAAGAGAACGATGATAATCTTCTCACTGTCAAGACTAGTGATCTTTCTCCCACTCACGAACGTGGCAACTCGAGAGAAGCGGTAATTCAAGACGTAACTTCACTCAACCTTAAAATTGGTCACATTGTAGTCTGTGTACTCTCGCCGTTGACGTTTCCTCATCATCTTGAATACTTTATTGGTCCACTGCGCGTACGCGCTCTGCGACTACATCGCCCAGTCGTCTTTGTAACGACGACCTTGCCAGAAGCAGATGAATATGAACTATTCCAGCGGTTTTCAAACGTACACTTTATCATCGGCGATCCATTTTGCCATAGCACCTTACGACGAGCTGATGTTCACCGCGCGTTTCGTATTGTTCTCATGGGTGCTGAAGGTGACATATCGGATTCTGGCACATCCGAGCTGCTTCAAGATGCGGTAAGTAAGCTTGCAGTTTGATTTGATGCAGTTCTAGGAATTAAACTCTTCTACCTGTGTATCTAGGCGTGCATTGCTCTACATAAGACTATCATGACTTTGATAGGGCCCAAACGAGCGCCTCGCATCATCACAGAGCTCGTTAACCGCGCAAATGTACATTTTGTAGCTCAGAACCTCACCGTGAGTGGCTGGTTTCCACTTGCAGAGTGCGATTCGGCTGCTATTTCGACTTCTTCACTCGAATTGGCGCGTAATTTTGCCGTATCTCCCGCTTTTGCAGCTGGACTCACGTACAGTACATCGCTTTGCGATAGTTTGCTTATCAATCAGTTCTTCAACGCTCGCATCAAGAATATTTTGCGCGAGTTCATTTTTGCTTCCTGGACCGATGGTGGCGTTGGTACCCTTCCCAGTTCACCGGCGACAACTGGCGGCTTCGAAGACGCTACTGCGTCTCCAGCGTTGTCACCGTCATCAAACTCAAGCGTACAACGCAGCTCGCTATTTGCTGTGGAGGTGCCATTGGACTTTGTCGGTCGAACATTTGAGTTTGTGTTTCACTACTTGTTGTCTTCAGACGGTATACTCGTTATTGGAATTTATCGTTGCCGTCCTGATGTCATGCTTCAGTCGTCTTCAGTGCAGCTGCTGAAAGACGGCCAATGGACGAAATCAGGTCCAAGAACTCGCATTGAAGTTCCTGAAAGTGAACGAAGTGTGCCTTTTGGCTACGTTTACGTGAATCCACAGCCACACGAGGTACTTACTGGTAATGATCTACTTTACGTTCTGTCAGATATCCAGCCTTGCTGGGCAGACACAGCCAACGAGTGTCCACAATAAAATAAATGAAGCAGCTGAAAGTTAAGCAAAATAAAAACGTGATTACAAAGAGCGTGAAAGAATCTGAACTGAGTTAGTGCTATCTTATGAAAGGCAGATACACCGCGGTTAACTAAAATGATATCAATCTTACGATCACCGTCCTAGATCAGACCAAACGCATCTGATACAAGGCTCTATTTCAGCAGTCTAAAACGGTGGCATCGTTTGTTCCTCATACTTAACGTTTTTATCCTCATCACGAGATGAATCAAGCTGCATTTCGTCGCCCTCAGTCGAAGTAGAATCGCTGTCATACTCGAGACTTAACCCGAGCGGCATTTCCTTGGATATAGCGCTTTTTCCCAGCGAAATGCCATCAACATCAGACTCGCTGTCAGCCATGGATCCCCAGTATTCCTCCAAAGTCGAGTCGATGGTAGTCGGTGCCGGAACCGATTTCTTAGCCTCCGGTAAATGTTCACTACCATCCTTCACATAGGTCGTCTGGCCATCTTTTTCATTGTCGTTGTCTTCAGATGTTGAACCATCATCGTTTTCGGAATAGCTGAGCACATCGTCGAGAGCTTGTAGGGTTTTGAAGTCCGGATTATAATAAGTGTCATTGACAGTGAGAGAGTCGTCGCTCCCAGACTCGGAGTCGCTATCATGAAGCCAATAGTCCTTCAAACCTATTTTCTTGGGTGCACTTTCACTATCATCCCCACCAAGCCAAGAGGGATATTCATCTACAATGCCTTTTTTCACGGGTGTTTCGTTAATCTCGCTCTTTAAGTGGCTGTCAATTAGCCATGACAGATCGTCATCGAAAGAGGCGCTGGTGTCTAGGGCGTTGGTCTCTTTCAAAGCCGCAATGAGATCAACCAAGTCCACCTGGTTGCTCCCACTGCCAATCAAAGACATGATATCGACCTCGTATTGACTGCCATCGAGATTTTCATTGTCATGCACGTAATCGGCGACATCAACGGTGAGATCGTGATCGTCTAAAACGTTTTCATCGATTTTAGTGCTGAGCGAGGAATTTGAGTCGTCTTTGGTGCTATCGTCAGAAGAGGTTGATCGTAGGTATTTTGGGTCACCGGCGTTAACGCTCGTGATAGCAAGGGCAAAGAAAGCTAAACCAAACGGTAACATGTTTCAAGTAAAGCAGTGGATGTACGATCGTCTTGGCAAATCCAGAAATGAGTTTTGAATCGCATACCTCTTGCCGATCAGCTTTGGATTGAATCCATCCGGAGCTAATCGTTCCACAGTATTTTTGATCTAATCCTTCTGTTTTACAAGAAAACCTGATAAATACCCCACCTATCTACACGTAAACTACACAATAAACTTATATTTTAACGGTAAATTAAATTTGTATGTCAATTTTGAAATATAGCGATGAACACAGAGCTCGATTTGGTGCCTGAAGATCGACGAATATATCTTGATTAGGTTAGACGTACCATATGATCGCTCTCTGGACTTTGCTACATAGAAAACTGCTCTGTACCCATCAGACATGATTACAATCATTATAGATAAAAGAGCATTCAAATTGATGGCTCTGCCTCTATTTAATTATCTGGTATCCAGCCACATAAATTTCATAATAAAATCAAAATGCTGGACTATAATAATAAATATATATTTGGACTTGACACATGCTAAGCAAAAAAAGCAAAAAGTCCTAAGTTTTATCTCGGACCACCGATCATCCCGTATGGACGATACCCTAAGAAGAGCGCGCCGTAAGCGACGTATATGAACAGTAGGAGACTGATTCCAGCAGACAAATAATAAAATACTGCAAGCCAATTCAATTTGTGCTCGTGCGCATACGTTTCCAAGATGCGTAGCTTCTGCGCGGTTATCTCTGAAGCCTTCGTTCCATCGATGACACTTCTTATGTTGAAATGCGGGGTCAATCTGACAGGCTTCTTTACGAAAAGGCTACCTGTTCTGAAGAGGTATCTATTTTCGGCATCCGCAGGCATCAAGCCTCTTCTAGCACCAGTTGCCGACCCTAGAAAGTGAGCCGAGTCGTCGCCTTTCAACGCATCAGAACTAATCGAATGAGTGGTCAGAGCATCAATAAACTCAAGAATGCTCGCAACCACCGCCAATCCAACAGTACTTCTCCACCTCATATCTTGGCGTCACTTGCCTTGATTTTTGTATCTCACGTCCGGTTACAGAGTGCAGAAGAATCCATCGTCCTGTTAACCAATGAAACCGTGAATTTGAGTTCCTCTTTTTAAAGATACTGATTGTGATGGTGAGTGACGCATTGGAGGTACGGTAGGAGCAGCTGATTAATGTCTGAATAATGATAAATTGAGATGAATGTCTTATTGTAAAAATCGATAATTGGTGTCTAAAACTGCACAATTAAATGTCATTTTTCCGATATTAATGTAAACGCTGAACATGCTCCAGCTGGATAGCTTCTTTCGACTCAGACTACACAGCAGAGAAGAGCAAGTCGATTAGATTCTGGATATATCATGGTATAAGGCTAAATCAGGTTAAGAAGGGTATGTATTTGTTTTGCACATTTGATTAATAATTTGAAGAGGAAGTAGAATGAGATGCATAAACGAGCTTACTCACCTGAGGTTTTGGACTCTATACCTCTGGCCAATATTTAAGTCGGAATAGCTGCAAAATTAACAGTGCGCAAAATTTTTATTTTGAAGGTAAAAAATGCACTCTTTCCGGAAAATTCAAAATGTCGATAAACTCAGAGCAGGAAGAGCTGCAATCAAGCGTGAACATCGATCTCCCTCATTGTATTGAGTGCGGTGGCTACGGTGTTGGATTAATCACGAATCCTCAAAAGCTTTGCACGCATTGTGCACGTAAGACCAAGGCTTTTTTCGACCCCGACGCCAACGAGTTCTGCAAGAACGAGGGCTTCGTTGATATATCACCGACCGCTGACGGAGGTGTTCTCAAGAAGGTGGCCACTACATATTTATTCGAAATCATATGACGTCACTGATAAATATTTACTGCAGATTATTAAAGAGGGAGAATGGAATGGAAAGCGTAGACTTGAAGAGGGTTGTCCAACGTTTGTGCACTATGTAGGAAGACTCTTGGACGGATCCATCTTTGACACAACGTAATGTGACTTCATTCTATTTTCCAAGTATTGCTTACGCATCAGATTAACGTGTACTTAATGCTGCAGCCGCGATGTTATTGATGGAAAACACGTTGGAGGCACGGATGACCCATTCGAGTTTCAATTGGGTCGAGGTGTGTTTATTATTTCGGGATCATTGTTGTTGAAAAACAAATCTTCACACAATTGATTTCACGCTTAGAAAAAGTAATCAAGGGCTGGGATATTGGTGTTGCGACGATGACTGTGGGTGAGATCGCGCGATTTATCATTGCTCCAGAGTATGGATACGGTCATGCAGGGTTTGCGCCGAAGGTAGAGCCAGACGAGACTCTCGATTTTGAGATCGAGCTACTCAGTTTTAAGGTGCCGTGATTGATTCAAACAATATTCGCGAACCAGATATTGTGACATTTTCAATCCAGGATCCGCTTCCTCGCTTCCCGACGCAAGCCGAGCTAGCAGAATCTCGCAAGAAACAGATTGAAGAGGACAAGAAACTATTAGAAGAGAATCCACCGCCAACGGTCGGTACGTACGATAGATGTCTCCTGATCAATGAACAAATTGCTGAGTCGTTTTTATATATCTTTAAACGGTTAGATGAGCGTATCACAAGTGCGTTGGAGCAAAAGGAGAAGGGCAATGCGTTAATCGCCCTGAAGAACTACGATCAAGCTCAAAAATGTTACGACTCCGTATGTATGATGTCAATTCTTTACTTTATCATGAACTTACGTTGCACTCGTAGGGTTTTGTACACATTTTCTATACTAAAGAAGAATGGGAAAATTTTGTGTCGCAAGAAGACAAGGACAAGGTAAACAAAGTTAAGTCGGTACTGTACCTTAATCGAGCGCTATGCAAGATCAAGCTTAAGAAGATTGAGGACGCACTTTGGGATTGTGATCAGGTAGCTTGGCTACGTTTTTTTTACTGTTTTCGTCAGTTCCTGATAATTTGCACCTCTAAAGGCTATTCTTCTCGATCCGAAGAACAGCAAGGGCCACTTTCGTCGAGGTCTCGTGTTCACTGAAAAATTAAAGGCGGAGCTTGAGAAAGAAAAGAATGGCGAGTTTTGGATTGTTGATAAGGGCTTCGAGTACGCAAATGAAGCCGAGAAGAGTCTAAAAACGGCTAAGGATTTCACTGAAAATTCCAGTGATTATAAGATGCTGCAAGCCTTGGCTGACCTCAAACGGAATCATGTGTGTATCCCTTGGCTTGTTTTGTTAATCCTGTGAGTAAAACAACACTCACTTTTTGAGTGCTGTGCGACGTAGGCACTGCTGAGCAAGTATGCTGCGAGATATAAAGAAGACGAGAAGAAGTTGTATAAGGAAAAGATCTTTGATCGCTTGCAGGCAAAAAACAAGAAATTGGAACAGCAAGAAAAATTGAAAGCGGAAGCTGAGGAGTTCGACGATATGCCTGCACTCGAGTGACGAATCCGAACTGAAAAAGTTAGCTGAATGAGAGTACTAAGTACAGTGCATTATATTTTCTAGGTGATAAGTCCAGTGCTATCCTTTATATTTTGCTGAGGGTGCCGATGGGCACTATCAGGGATCTTGTTCGTCGTCAGACTCAATATCTCCATATTGCCACAGGCAACGGCGCTGCTTCTTGGCAATCTCCTGAGCGTTTAGCAGCCCATCAACAACTGGTTTTTGGAAAGGTAGGCATAACCGAAGTGCCTTACGATCAATTCGCAGTAAACCAGCCTCAACCAGTGATTCCGCGACACTCTTGCCGTCTGGCAAGTAGAGTGAAACCTGTTTACGGCCGTGGTCGTCAACGTTGTGGACCCGACACGATAACGTCTTGCCCCATGCGACTTCGCCCAGGCGCATGGCAGCGTCAGCTCCAAACTCCTCCGTAGCAGCAAGTGGCTTAATCCACGCAAACACAGCCTCTTTCGCTTGAGGTGGATACTGAAGCGCGTCAGCATCCAAGGGACGGAGTTGATTAACCGTTACTGTTGTCTCGTTTCCATAGTCCAAAAAGCGGACGCGCGCGGAACCATCTTGATTTACATGCTCCACCTTGGTGCGGTTCCACGTTGAGCCGTTGCCGTCGTCGAAAAGAGCAGCGCACACGGCGTTTCGACGAACTTCAAAAGTCTTGCCCGCGAGACCATGCGTACGCGTGAATGCCTTCATTTTTTCCTCAATCGCAGCACAATTGCGGTCACTTATATTTTGAAAGTAAAAGTGAGTGCCGTTGACAATTTCCGACAGTTTGACACGCGGAATCACGTCGTCTTTTGTCTTCACCTGCTTCGCTTCGGCAGCCTTTGCCGCAGCAAGAGCGTCATGCGTAGCCCAGTAATTTTTCTTCTGCGCCTTTGCTCGCTCTTCTGCACGCTGAAGTACGTTTCCAAAAGCCGTACGCTCAACACTGAATGAATCTACCCACGCCAGACCCTCATCCAGCAAACGGACGCCAAAATTGTGCGCATCATCGCGCGAAGGTTTGCCACCGTCTTGAGGCACCACAAACAATGGACCGAAGGCATTTCCGCCACGATCCATGTCTTCAATTTCGACCATCACTTCCCGTTGCATCACATTGCGCTTCGTAAACAGCTTGGCCTCTTCACCAAGAGACTCAGCAGGCTGCACAATGACTCCTTGAGCACCATGGCGAGCAGGTTGAGGGCATTTGATACCGGCAACGACAAAATTTATCAGACAATTTTCCTTCGGCACGTACAATTTTACTCGCGTTGCTGAGTATACGTGCTCAACGACAGCACGAGTTGAGCGTTCTCGTGTCAGGAACGGCAAAAATTGTTTTGCCTTGGTAGAATCAAAGCACAAGTCCGTCACACGGCGCTCGGTAGTAGGTGGCTCCTTCGTCGAGTGCAAATTCTTCTTTTGTGACTGAGCCTTCGTCTCCGCTGTGACAAGGTCATCATAATATTCACTTTTTTCTTCATCTGGTCGATGACGTACTACTTCGGCTAAGCCAGCCGCTACAATTTCCAACGCAAGATTTGCCCCCTTCGCTTCGGGATTTTTCTTGAGTGCATTTGCTGATGGCTCCAAAAACACCGAAGCAAATGTCATGATATCTCCTTGACCATTTGGACTAGGTTTTTCATACTCAACTTCAATGTGCACAGTCTTGGCAATGGCACGATGGCGAATAAACTCCTTCGCTTCTATTGCGTACGGTGCATTCATCTCTCCACGACGAGCATTACCGAGTCGTGGAGCACGCAATGAGCTCAAGTAAATACGTTTCTCTTGCTCAATCGGCGTTGGAGCAGTTGGCACGTAGACAACAATACAATCACCGCTTATCACTTCAACGACCGTGCCAGTTACGTGCTTCACTGACTGTAGCACAGGCAATTCGTAATCTCTCCACACACGCAGTTGTTGTTGTTTCGCCTCTTTTTCAGCATTGCGCATCGTTGCACGTGCCGATGCGCTAGTAAAAGCCGAACTCCAATCAGCCATTCGTCCAAGACCGTTTTTCAGTAATTCAACGCTAATATTACGCCCAGATGGGTGCACGATACTACCAAACAAGTTGCCAAATTTGTCAACGCCTTCGAGCTTCAATTCGACGTCTCGATGGAGTAATCGTACTTCTGAAAAGTGTTTGGCTTCACGTGCATGGGGAGCTGGTCCAGTCGTGACGCTCGTGTTACTTTCTGCGTTCATAGGCGGATTCATACGCGGACATTGGACACCGGATAGTGCGAAATTTACCAGTTGTAACGATGGCTTTAGTATTACGCGAAACGAGGCACCGTCTCGTACAGATTCTACTATTGCTGGTACCAGTTTTCCCTTGTGTGCTTCGAGTAATGCTGCTGCGTCTGCGCCATGCCATTGCACTGTTACGTTCGACTCGGCGTTCGCGTCTGCGTACATTCCTTTCTTCTCGTTAATTGCAACTTGCTCTTGTTGAAGCATTTTTTCATGATCAACACACACGCCTTCTCGCGATTGTTCCAGTGTCTTGACCCGTGCATAACCTGTACGCGCTTGGATCACGCATAAATTCTCCTCGACGTTGCGAGCGTTGGGCGGAAGCCAAACGGAGCCAAAGTCGCGATTAATAGACGGAACGCGATACTCCACTTTAAAGCGCACTTGCTTACCAATGCATAATTTGCGAAGATGTTCGCGGCTTGCCCAAGCGTACGGCTCGTTGCTTTGCTCAGGCGATCGGGCTAAACGCGGCGCTTGTAGCGATGATAGGGTCAACATGAGCTCTTGAGGAGGACCATTAGCTGCTGCACCCATAAGCACCAGTGTATCGCCTGATAGAACAGCTTTGACGGTGGCGTGACCGGATGCCATCGTGGTAGAGATATCGTTGAAGGGAGTTTTGCGCGTGGGGACACTTCTTGCACTTTGCAGACTACGTTGATATTGACACGTATCTTTGATCAGTTTATAGAGGGAGCTTTCGTAAAGATTTTTTATAAAAACGTTTTTGGCCACGTCACAATATTATATTAGTGATTAAGTAGCGACAGTGACTTGGCATCAAGCTATTTTTAAGATGTGTGAAAACCCAGGCACTGACCAGCGCTGTTACGAGTGTTTGTACATCAATCGAACGAAAGGGCTCTGCAGCAGAGAAGCATGCCATGAGAACCAACACGCAGCGTGATCTTGAAGGAGCTGAAATAGAGAATTTTCTCATGCTGTGCCGCGAGTCTCCTACGCTAGAAAACGATCTTTCACTTCCTCTCTCATCTCGATGGACTTGTCAAAGGTCAACGATACATCGCTGCTTGCGATGTAGGGTCAAGATTTGGTAAGTGGACCACCGATCGACATTATTTGTACGTGTCAAGCGTGGTCTAGTGACCCTTGACACCTTTTAGCATT
>NW_020186975.1:203753-231715 GCF_900000015.1 Plasmopara halstedii | reverse complement strand
GCACTCGAGCACCGCTCTCAAATGGACGATGTGGTTCTCCTCATCTGTCCTCCCGTGCCCGCACGTCTGTGGACGAAACGTCGCCGAAGTATATCTGTGCATACGCCCGATGGGTTTAAACAATTGCGTCACAAGACAATTAAATGTTGCTGGTGCGTTTGCCGGCTTTTGGGGTATCATCAGCCATACCCAGAGCATCCCGCTCGGAGTACTCATCGCTGTCAGCGGATTATATAAGCAACTGGTAATATCTTTTGACCAAGTCGAGTGCGCTGTACTTTGTACAGTCAACCACATTGTTCTGAAGAATATTCGTCTTAGCGATTGGCGTTTGTGCCGAAATGATGGCAGCGATCAGCTTATTACGTGAACGATATGCCACTTGCCGGTTGGCTCCCGCTCACAGAACGTGGGTGTCGAATGGAGGACCTTCCCTCAGGCACCATTCCTGCGACGTTCTTCGCACGGAAAAAGGCGTCAATGAAGTGACACCGCTCCTTGGGCAGGGGTCATTGGCGTGTTACGCAGTATTTGGTTCCCGGAACAGGTCAATCTCATGACGCACATCTCGGTCCGGAGGTAGCACCGACGGCGGGTCTTTAGAGACGGCGTCTCGGCATTCCTTTTCCAAAAATAATACGGATTCGATGATCCACTTTGTGCGTTCAGTACCCTCATAGCGTCCTCCAGAACAGCTTCATCCAGAAGCGACGACGAGTTAATCTCCTCGTTCGGTCTGATAATAACCACTTTGGCTTAATCGCCTGCATTCAAGGTACCGCTTAACCTTTCGAAGGACATCTCGTCCAGCTCAGGAAGAGCATTCACCGCAGTGATATCCACATTGTCCGAAATAGGTGAGATTAGCGTGTCTAGTTTAAGTTGACGTCGTGTGAGCTTCCTGCGGAAATGGTTCTGCCAGGTAAAGAGCACACAGTCCCAATAAAGTCCAAGCCGTGTTTAACAATTGGACCGGTGCGAGCTCGCGTTTGACTTAGTTGAGAATCTGAATAATACGTCGCTGCTGAATTATGTCAAAATGTGTAAATTTAAATATAGTAAGGTGTTGTTAAGGAATCAACTAATCAGATGGAGCGCCAAATTCTGATACTACCCCCGTTAAGTGATAATTTAATTATTGTGACCCCTTATGGAATCTCGAAGCAGCGGTTCTCATTTTGCGCGGGCATCTCTACCAGGCTTTGTGTCGACGTCCGTTTTGACATCATCTGATGGGGTCTGTAGAGATGATCTAGCCTTATTAAATTATGTCGCTATTAATGCTGAAATAATACCATTGCTTGCAGCTTTTCGGTGACAATGTCGAAGAGAAGCGCGTGACAGAGGCTCCACCTGCGCGACCTGAGGATACTGTAAATTACAAGCCACTATACGAACAGCTTCTGGAACGCAAGGAAACCAAAGATATTGAATGGAAGGAGAAAAATAATCCCTTTGGTATGTTGTCAGTGATTACTCACTCCATAACAATCATGAATGCGATCATGTCGCCATTTGTCGTTTCTCTTATTCGTCAAATTGATCCTTTACTGTCACACAGCTCCTCCGAAGGGTCTGGACGATGAAGAGTTCGAATACATTCAGGATCTTGATAGGAAAAAGGTGGATGTTGAGCGAAAGCGTCAAGCGCAGCATGATGAGGATCTCGCTAAATTTTGTAAGAAGTAACTGAAGGCTCCGTTACCAAATCGATCTGACGGCCTAATCATCAAATTTTGACATAGTAATGGCACGTGGTGCTCCCAAACCGGCATCTAGTGTGGTGCTTACGGCGCAGCAGCTCCAAAAGTATCCAAGTGGGCAAGACTCAAGGACAATTGGCAAAAATGCGACTGCTATTCGAGTAGCTAAGGCAAAGCGAAAGGTTGATGCTGGTACTTCACGGTCCGCTGAAGAAATTACAAAATGTCTGAAGAAAAAGCAGAAGGTGGTCAAATTACTTCCTTGTGAGAAGCAAACCTCGAGTACCGCAGCACTGGGACTCGGAGCATATGACAGTGATAGTGACGAAGTTGACACGAACTAGACGATACAGATTAAGTGCCTATTAGTACAGTGTATTTTTACTTAGTTAAAAAGAGCTGGAGCTCTCCTACTGGACCGAGTTGAATTTGGCTGAAGAAGATGTGGTTTAGATCCAATCCCTTTTGGCTTTCGGAGCGGAGGAGACGCATCGACTAATACCCTTTTCAGCGCCCGTACTGCCATTCGCTTTGGTCTATCGGGTGTTCGCATGACAATCAATGAAGTGGCTTTCGCTCGGTACATCGGCTGTGGCTGAGTCTTTTCTGCTATCGAATCTCGTGCAGGAGATTTTGTCGAGGAGATAATTGCAGATTGCTGCAAAGCGCGCTCTGGCATGGCTTTCACTAATAGTGGATTCGAAGGCTTTTTTACACGGGATCTAGCAGCAGTATGCTGCAGAATTGACTCACGCAACTTTTGACCAGTTTTTGTTGATTTTGTAAAGTCTCGGTTCTTGAACTTCTGCATCAATTTTGAGCCTGCAATCGAATGCATCTCATGATTCAACGTCATACGAGTACTATAACCAGTACTCTTGTTTTCGTCTGTGCTGCTACTTCTGGTCGAGCTACTGTCTTGATTTTTGGAAACTCGCTTCAAAGTTTGAGCTGATTGCATCTGTTTCTGCTGCATACGACTAGGCAACTGGAATTCTTTAAAAAGCCCACTAACCTCTGAGCGAGCACGCTTTGCAGTTCGTTCTTGGAGCAGTGCAGCAACTATGTTTTGTTTAGCGGGTTCGACACCTTTTAATTGGTCGGTAAAGACCTGAAGTGGCTTAACGGCCATCTGCAACTCCACAATACAAGACTGAGTTAGTAAATTCTACGAGCTAAAAATCACAAGCAATGGGGGGTTACAGTACCGTGGATCGTGTACTCAGTGCATCGTTGTCATCACCATCCTTTAGCATATTATCTTCAAGCTCGTATGTTGTCAGTAAATAGCGCATGAGCTCGGGCACTAATAATCGAAACCTCGAAGCTAATTCTTGCTGCAAAAACTTCTGGAAAGGTGAGCGTTCATCGCCATCTTCGACAGCCAACGACGGCGGATTTGCAGCATCTAATAGTAGCGCCACACGGTCCATCAGACCCCGAATCTCATTTTTCAGACGCTTTTTTTCTTTTCTCCTCTTGTTTAATGCTCCGTAGCACAATACTCGACACACAAGCTGAAGCTGCAAAACCCGCACTTTGGAGACACGCGGCGCTTTGGAATTCCCGGACGCATTCAGTTCTGGCATTTGAATCAGAAGTCGAGTAGCCACCGATGCCAAACGATTTTTCATCATTTGAAACTGATCTACGTTCTTGTCACTCATAGTCGTTGCATTCGGATCGCCGCCATTCTTCTTCGGCGTTTGGTTGGCTGGATCAAGCTGTTTCATCCAGCACTCGCCACCTTCGTGGGTCAAAAGTAAGTCGAGAAATTCTAGCACCTTGTCAGTCGGTACCTTTCTAGTCTGCTGTGTAACTAGAATTGGTTCACTTTCCTTGTCATACTCCTCCAGTTCCACCGCATTCATGTACCTGCTGTGCCAATCCATCGAGCTAAGCAACTGTTCACAACCAAAAATGTATACAAGTATAGTATATACACATGCGCGGGAAACGCTTATATTCCTTTTTGTTATAATCTCAAATGGTTGAAGAGGATGACTACTCAGCCTCTGTCGAGACGGTGGAGGAGGTGCAAGCAGAGGTGGCATTGCAAATTCGAAATGGAAAACATCTCAAGAAAGTGGGAGTAGCGGTACGGCGTCCTCGCATACGAGCATCGTGCGTCAAAGGCGGGGCGAATGAGGACACGAAGCAGTGGGAGCTGCTGCTCTTTTCCTTTTCTGACTCAGAAGAGCTGGGCAATCTCGAGTCACTTTTACTACGACTGGCTCCTTCAAAGTGCTATTTATCGTCTGAGATGGAACAGTCTCACGACGTAGGTGATAGCAAGAAATTGCACGCGTTGTTACAGACTCACGAGGTGGCAGTCGTCTACATGAAGAAGCAGCTTTTTAACGACGTAAGTGGTATTGAAACTAATGTATCCAGGCTGTTGGGAGTGAGTACGATGGTTGAGTATCAACGTATCCTGGCTTCGAATATTGTGGCAGGATCGTTGGCTTGTTTAATCGAGGCATTGGGCGTCATGACAGACACCGACGCCTTTGGCTGCTACACGCTAGAAGAGGGCAATCTTTCCTCTGCAATGCAACTAGATAGTACCGCGGTATGGTCGCTGAATCTGTTGCCAGAGCTAAACTCCCCAGCAATTCATGTACGGGCATTTGGGGGTAGTGTGTTGGAGATTTTGAACCGAGGCAAGACCCCCATGGGTCGACGCCTACTGGAGCGCTGGATTCGACAGCCATTGGTAGATGTCGAGCATATTGAGAATCGACAGAGCCTCGTGCAACTCTTTGTCGACAACTCGTCGTTAAGAATGGAATTGCTGGACGAGTGCATGAAAGCGTTGCCAGATCTTGGACGACTGGCAATGACCTTTGAAAAAAAGAAGCATGCCAAGATTACCGACCTTGTCAGTGTGTATGATGCAGCAGTCGGTGCAATGCCACGTGTGCTTAAGCTCATGAAGACTACAAGAGCAGGTGGAGATTCGACACTAATTAATCTTGTAAGCGAAAAATTTACTGATCCGCTGGAAAAAGTGTTGGCGGATCTACAAGGTTTTACCGCACTCGTTCAAGAAGTTGTTGACCTTGATAGTCGGCCAACGCTTGTCGTGAACGCTAAGCACGACAACCATCTTCAGGCGCTGCGTGACGAATGGGACGGCATCCTTGCAGATATTGACGAAGAGCATCGTAATTCACTTGATACCATTGGTGGTGATATCAAGTGTGAGAAGGACAAAGTGCGCGGGTTTGTTTTTCGCGTCATAAACAAGAAAGAGGAGGCGCGGCTCTCCAAGCTACCCTATGTGCACATTTGTCAGGTTCTCGTTAGCGGCGTTCAATTTACGACAACAAAGTTGAAAGCACTTGCCACAGAATATCGTCGTGTGCGCGGGGAATACGAGGAACGACAGGCTCACTTACTTAGTGCAGCGGTAGACGTGGCCAGTACATATGTCCCTGTACTAGAAGCTGCGACAGCGACTCTGGCCGAATTGGATGTGCTTCTTGGTTTCGCTCACGCTGCATGCCATGCTGGTTCAGGCTATTGCCGCCCTCAACTTGAAGAAAACGGTGATTGCATTGTGTTGACCGGTTCACGTCACCCTTGTATGGAACTACAAGACGGTGTAGATTTCATACCAAATGATTACAACTTTGAGCGGGAATCATCGCGATTTCAACTCGTGACTGGGCCAAATATGGGTGGTAAAAGTACCTACATCCGTCAGTTAGGTACAATTGCAGTGATGGCTCAAATTGGAAGCTTTGTTCCGGCTGAAGTCGCTCGATTGCCTGTGTTTGACAAGCTGTTGGTTCGTGTTGGTGCTGGTGACCATCAACAGCGAGGTGTATCAACATTCATGCTTGAAATGCTAGAAGCTTCAGCTATTTTACAAAAAGCCACGAAAAACTCTTTGATTATTATTGATGAGCTTGGTCGGGGCACCTCTACGTACGATGGATTTGGAATTGCCTGGGCTATTTCTGAGTACATTATCACAAAAGCATGCTCGATGTGTCTTTTTGCCACACACTTTCATGAGCTGACAGCTTTGCAAAAAGAGTATCCTCGTGGCTTTATCAATAAGCATGTTACTGCAGTTGTTGGCGACCGAGAGATTACAATGGTATACCAGGTGCGGAACGGCCCGTGCATGGAAAGTTTTGGTGTACACGTGGCTGCAATGGCAGGTTTTCCTCAGTCGGTAATCGAGTGCGCTAAGCAGAAGAGTCACGAGCTAGAATGCTTTGAATGGGCTGTTAGCAGTCAGGAGATAAACAGTGCTAAACGATCTTCTACGGACGCCTCGCTTGCTGAGAGCAAATCCCATTTGAAAAAACGTGTGACGAGCAAGGAATTTTTGAATGCTTTCGCAGCTCTTCCTCTTGATGAAATGACGTCTGCAGAAGCCCTTTGCGCTGTTCGCAAGCTTGTCTCGTAAAAGTTCGTTTATATCACAGACAACCCCTCATATTCAGCCATAGTTCCACCATGACCTGAATTCGTAATATTAGCTTGTGACACGATACTCAGCCTATGCCCTGCAACATACCATTGAATCATCACCACTTTGACTATATCCAGTCCAAGTGCCAAGAAAGCCGACTTCTTAAAGTATCTGTTTGATTTCTCAAAGATATGCAAACGGAAAAAAGTCCAAACATCACCCACACCATTAACGCTCTTTATTTAATGCTGAAGTCGGAAGGTGCTACCTACTTCGTCTCTATCAGCAATTAGTGCGTTTAAGCGACTAGTCACTAAAATCGATGAAAGCAGAGCTTAACCTCACTCATCACTTTCCAAGTCATGTTAATTCTTGGTTGTATATGGGTCCTCATTGTCCAATTTAAACTCGCCGAGCTCGCTCTCTGTACTACTCTGAGTGTCAGTATTGTCACCATTATGACGTGCCAGCTTGTTATTCTGCTTCTGAATACTTCCAAATATGGAAAGAGCTGACGCCACCATGCTAGAAGGATCGTTCGTGTTGGCAGGTAGAAGCACAGTTGTGCCCTCTTTGGCAATTTTGCCGAAGGCGTCGACATACTTCTCCGCCACCTGTAGTGCCACGGCATCATGTCCACCATTATCCCGGATAGCAATTGAGAGCCTCTGGATAGCCTGAGCTGACGCATTCGCCTTGGCCATGATAGCAGCAGCAGCGCCTTCGGCTTCTAGTACAGCAGCGCGTTTCTTTCCTTCAGCCACATTAATATATGCCTGACGTTCACCTTCCGAGTCTAGAATCTCAGCGCGCTTTCGACGCTCGGCTTCAGCCTGCATGTCCATAGCCGCCTTTACACTTCGTGGTGGAGCGATGTCCCTTATCTCGTACCTCAAACACTTAATGCCCCAAGCTGCCGAGGCCTGGTTAATTGACTCAACGATACTCAGGTTGAGCGATTCACGCTCCTCGAAGGTTTTGTCCAAAGTAATTTTTCCTAACTCAGAGCGCATAGTGGTTTGCGCTAGCTGCGTAACAGCGTAAAGCGGATCCTCGACGCCGTAACTGGCATTGTACGGGTCGACGATCTTAACGTATAAAACGCCATCAATACTTATGGTTACGTTGTCGCGCGTGATAGCCGTCTGACCTGGAATTTTTATGGCCTCTTCCTTCAAAGAGTGCACATACGCAATACGGTCTACCATCGGGATCAAAAAATGTAACCCAGGGGTTAAAACATCGTGAAACTTGCCGAAGCGCTCCACGACCCATGCACGTTGCTGCGGCACGATTAAAACGCCCTGTACCACCATTTTAATAAGCTTTGAATAACTACCGCTTACTCTGACAAAAAAGACGTACGATATTGACCGGTGTGTCCTGCAGGCGGGGCATGCCATTGTCATCGAATGACTGGCTCAACGCGGGGCGCGAGCTGTGCAGCCTACGTACTGAATCTAGATATAGAAGTGGACTTCCTATATGTGCTGCGACAGCTCTATTAATCTGTCGACGTGAGTGGTGGGTAGCACCCAGAAGCTTTGCAGCAAGCATCGCGAACCGGCCTATTCTTCCAATACGATTAAGTATTCACCCTACAAAATATGTCGTCATCGGTTAAATTTCAACAAAAAGATAAGACCAAATTTGTGTATAATTTGATTGGCTGAAAGTTGGTCGGAATCAACTTCAGCCCATTTACCAACTTTCGCTCGACCATGAGTCGACGCGGCGACGCTGTAGAGGAAACAGCGGACAAGCATAGCCCGAGAGAGCGCAGCAACAGCAACAGCAGTAGTGCTGCTGGGTCTGATAATGCTTTAAGCGCTGTTCCACAGTTTTTGCCGCTTCACTCGAGGGTTGGTAAACGATACCAGGCCGTGATCCCCGACTTGTTGGCGTCCTCAGCCAATGCCGATGACCGTTTAGGCAAGAAACAGCCGTTGCAACTACCAAAGCCTAGGTTTTGTCGTGACAAAGCGCTCGGTGCGTGCTATAGAATTTAACTTGTAAGTTTATTGAGTTCATCCAAATTAAACATGATCTTCTACTGTTTTGCTATAGCGCTTGGACCAGAGCTAGACAAATATTTGAAAATGGCACGTTCGCTACGAGATGGAGCCACATTTGATACACAGGAACAGGTCACAACTCTGGCGCTGCAGCATTTGCACCGCTATGATTATAACACTACCGATGCAGCGTGTGCGCTGTATGCGAGACATAGTATCGAGCTGCCGACTTCGACTGTGCTCATAAATGAAGTCGCAACTAAGATGACAGGGGTGGAAGAAGCCAAAAAGTGGATTGGTGCTTTTTATCGGTGCATGAGATACACGAAGATCGACGAAAATGTCTTCAATCAAATGTGTGACTTGTACAAAAAGGCACAAACCAGTGCTGACGTAGCTTCAATGACTGAAGCGACTGTGTTGTCTCGACTTGTATCACGAATAAAATCGTGGAGAGAGCAGTGCAAAATAATCAGCAGTGAGAAGGTCGATTGTGCTCAGCTTCTGCAATTATTACAAGAGGCAGAAAATATGCAAATCGTCCTTACGGAGAAGCAAACTTTAGTGGTAAGGTTACATAGCTTTAATGCTGCTCGAACAAAGCTTAAGGAGGCGCTAGAATATAGTAGCAAACGTCATCAGAATAAAAAGGTGGAACTTAATGAGCTGGACACACTATTTGAGGCAGTAGTCGCCCCAAAGATTAATTTTCCCGAGGAAAGCAGCTTTCAAGAAACACTTGATGAAGCGAAAGAGTTAAAGTCTACAATCGACCAGATGTTAAGCGAGGACAAGGTCAGCTTGTCATTGATTCGTGATGTGCTGGCAAAGATTGAGCTAGTGCCGGTAAATTTTGAGCAAGAAGTGGCGCAATTTCAAAACAAAATGCAGATTGCGCAAACTTGGTTGGCAAAGGCGCGTAGATGCATTCCGAATCGACGACCAACCCGGCGAGGAGGTAGTGCAGACGCAAAGAAAATGGATTTGGAAGCTATCCGCGCGCTTGTGGTAGACGCACCTTATGAAAATAGTGCGGAGATATTTGAAATGCAAGACTTACTTGAGTGTGCGGATGCGTGGGCTGTCAAAGTGAAGAAAGCGATCGGTGGCGGAGCTGACGTGACGCTGACGCAGCTGAAGGAGCTCTTAGAGGAGGCGAAAGGTATTCCTGTGATATTGGATGAGCAAAGGTATTTGGAAGCTGAAATTGCTGCACGTGAATGGAGCACTGTTGCTGCGTCGAAGCTGGCTTCCCGTGCGTCAATCGAGGAAATTGAAGACTTGCTTGCTCAGGCGAAAGAAATTCGGGAGCAGATTCACCCTAAAAGACAGTCAAGGTGGAAACCGCAGGTGGAGCGCGATATTAATGCAGCCATGGACCAGTCACGTAAATGGATGAGTGAGCTTCGTGACAATCTTGGCTTCGTAGCATACGATAAACTATTCTCATCGCTGTCATCATATTTTTCTTCGACGCACACATCCAAATCGTCATCTTCAGCCACCAGTGCCGATAAAACGAAGAAAAAGTCGATGGACGCAATAAGTAAACTTATTGAGAAGTCACAAGCACTAGCGATCGATGTTTCATCGTACACCACGCCGTTAAACGACTTGTTATTGAAAGGAGTTGAAGCACAAGCTGAGGCGAGCGCTATTTTGATGAGTATTGGCTGTTTATCGGGAACGATAACAGCAGATGGAGATGACTCAAGTCATATGGATGTCGACTCAATGCCTAATGAATTGGGAGATCTGGCGCAGGCATCAGCTTTACTTGAGAAGATAGATCTCTTTCCATTTACCTTTGAAGAAGGATTTAATCTTGCTAGAATCGTTGAGAAAGAGAAAGACTGGGCAGCGCGCGTTCGCGACTGTATTCCTCCACGGCAATCCAGAAAGAAGCGCCTTGCAAACGAGTCTTTTACGATGGAGCAGCTGCACGAGTTGATCAATGAGTCGAAAAGACTGCGCTTTTTATTTCGTGACGAGCTGCGAATTCTGTCCAAAGAGCTTCGTGATCTTGTGTCTTGGCGTGCAAAGGCGCACGACGTTATAAATGGTGAAGTGAGCATGTCTATGTCAAAAGTCATCGACCGTCTTCAAACGTTTGACCTTATGATTTATGGAAAGCTACAAATGGCAAAAAAAAAACTTCGTATCGGTATCGTAATTGATGCTGTTGCTGAGAAAGAAAATGAGCGAAAGGATGACGTTGATATGTCATCAGTGCCATCCGGTGTTGACTCTTCAGTGCCAAATCAAGAAGAGGTAGAGAAAAAAATTCTGGTAAAATCTGACTCAAAAACATCTTGCGAAAGTTTGGCCCGGGCGGAGGTCGGAGAGCCAATTCATGGCAAGCAAAAGGTCGTGACTCTGAAGAATGAGGGTGAATTGGCTGAAAATGGAGTTGAGGTTAAGACAGCAGCTCAAGGTACAGATGCCATCAACTTGAATGGCAGTACGACTATGAATATGCAAGCGCTAGAGATGCATACGGAAATGATTATGACACACATTAGAATTGAAAGTGGATGCATGCAGAAGTCAACTGCCAAGAAGGAGGAGAAAAATGGTGACGATGCGAATAATATATGGAAGGCAAAGCACGGTGAGAGCTTGCTTAAACCTGTTCTGGAAATGGCGGAAGAAAGCTTTGACTTAGTTGATAGTCTGGAGCTTAAAGAGGCTGAAACACGACAGACGATTGAGGACCTAGTTCTATCCGGAGAAAAAGGCGAAAATACAGAAAATATCACACATGAGTGCGTGCGAGCGCTAGAAGGATGGAAACATCAGCTTCTTCAATTGCAAACAGAGAGCGAAGTGCTCAGTGTCGAAGCCCCAGAACAAAAGGCTACTTCTTTAATCTTGTCGCTGTTAGAATGGCTGCAAGGATCTCGGTCATTTTTTTATGATGAAATTCTTCCCCTTCAAGATCTTGTCGTTAAAGGTGATACGATCTCTGAGTCTCTTAGAGAGATTAAGGAACTAAATGCGATCCAACCTGACACTTTGGCCATTCTTGAGCGAATGCTTTGGCCGCTACCGTATTTGAAAGCCCACGAGAAAGTGGTGCGGGAATGGACTGAGCGTGTCCACAAGTGTGTTGCCGACAAGCATGCCCATGTCAGTGAACTCCAGACATTGCTAGATAGTGGCAGTGGCCTTTTGCTGGAGCAAGGTGCGTTTAAAGTTGTAATTGATGAAGCAAAAAAGGCGAGAGGATGGCTATCTAAGCTGAGAAAGCGCTTGCGATCTTTACTAACGAAGGGAATCGGTAGAATGAGCATTAGCGCTGCCCGCTCGCTGGTGGAAGAAGGCGAGGACATTGCCATTGATATTCCAGTCTTTGACCTATTGAAAGAGCATTTGGAGATCGCGAGTGACTGGGAGAACCGTGTCCTGGCATCTGGTATTGAATCAGGACAAGCACGGGTGGCAAGTTTGCTCGCATTGCTGAATGAGTACGATTGCGCGCGCCTGGTGATTGATCTTGACATGCATCGTGATGTCTTGAAGTCCGCCACTGAGCGCTATTGCATTTGTCGCCAGCCATTTGACGGTCTGATGATTGGGTGCGACCATTGTGATGATTGGTATCATGACAGCTGCATTGGCATGTCTAAGGAAAGGGCAGAAAAGGTAGAACACTACACTTGCCCGTCTTGTACAATTTTGCAAGAGCTTACAGCCCTGTTGCAGCAAGCAAAATTGGCAGGACAGCAAAACAATATCTGGGACATGCAGGAGTACGCGAAAGCCTTCGATAAACATCAAGCCAGCGTTCTGCGCAAGATAAAGCGTGAAGAAAAGACTATTGAGTGCACTGAAATGCAACTCTATAGCTGCACCAACCAAATGAATCAATTACGTGCTCGAATTGATGACATTGAACGTGCAAAAGCGTGCTTGTCGATCACTTCTGCTACCGAAAATGGCGCGAATGGACAGCAGCAACATTTGAATGAGGCGCTAAAATCTAATTTGGGCATACCATCGCCTAAAACATCTAAGACACCCTCCTTAATGGTCGCAACCAGCGTTGCGGGCCCAACCGCGACAGTGGGTACAAATGCGCTTCTTCTGGCTGCTGCTGCGGCGGCAGCAGCATCTACCACTTCTACTGTCGCAACAAGTAGCATTACTATCGCGGCAAGTACAGCAGCTTTGACGTCTACTAGTGCGTTAAGTCATCAACAGTATTCAAGTATTTTGATACCTCCAATATCCTCGGTCAACGGTCTTCTAAAGAGCACACCGACGATGGAGCCAGTCACAAAATCATTACCGACGAACATAGAGGGCAGCGCGCTGATTGCAAACGACGACAAGTCAAGCGACTTGTCCTTAACGACCGCAACGTCAAAAGATTCGTCTTCGGTGACTGATTTAACAAGTTGTAACTCGAATCAAAGTCAAACAGCAACAGCTGCGCCAATTACCTCCACAACCAGCAACAACCGTACTACTGCGCCGACTACGATTACTGAAGCCCACCGGATTCCTTCGCCAGCCATTTATAACCCGATGACTGCAACGTTGATGGAGAGCACGGAACGCTTAGCGGCAATCGTTGTAGCGGGCGGTGTGGAGCAACAATTGGCAAAAATGAAGAGTGAGTACGTCGAGGTCAGCAGACAGGTGCTTGAGCTGCAAACTTTGTTGCGTATCAATCGCGAGCGGTTGGTAAATGCCCAGCAAGCTCTTCGTGACCTGTCCGAAGTGTTCCACGCGAGGCACCGTCTACTGCCTTTTGCTCAAACCTGGGTACGGCAAGTCGTTACGCTGCTGAATGAAACGACAATTTTATCACGCAATAATATCGACGAATCGACGTTTCTTCCGAAAGAGTATACAACGGCGCTCCATGCAATGGCACATCCTCCATCCAGCTCACCAGCGACGCCGGAGACAATGGGTATCGATAAGTTGTTTCCTGGTGTAGATCTATTTGCCCGATTGTTGCGCGCAGTTTCTTGGAGCCAAGTGATGGTATCCGTGTTGCAAGAGCGTCCTTCACGCCGTATTCTAAATGATGCTATAACCTATGCCCTTGAGTACGGACTTTGGGAGGACAAAACGACAATTACTCCGCTTCGCAGCTTGATTGGCCGCATGGATGCTTGGGTGTCTCGTGCACATAAATGCATAACTAGATCCGCGGCTAAGACGCAGCAATTATCGCGATTAAAAGTGCTCATGAACGAATACTCGAAACTCCCGCTAACGTACGTACAGATAGCGGACCCATTAACTGTTTATTTCAAATTATTATTGAGCGGTGGAGTGAAGAAGTCCAAGAGTATCGGAGATGATGAGGTACTTACTCTTGGAGCAGCAGAAGCAACCGCTGCAAAAGCCTTAGACGAAGCAATGATAGGGCTCGTTCCGTCCGGGGCATCCTCCTCAGGAACGAAAATATTAAAGAAACAGGCGCCGCGTAAAAGGAAGACGTATTCTCGGAAGGACAAAGTATCAGTCCGCTCTTCCAAAAAAGTGAGGAAATCACAAAGTGCTCCTGGTGATGCGAACTCTCATCTGTTGACCAGCTCTGCAGCCAGCACAGGGATGACCAAAGCAACTCCAAGCACTCGAACATGATCTCTTACTTCCCTGTATTATAAAAGTGAAAGTGGGCGTTATTTAAATAAATTAAACATGTATGCAGGAGACCGCATTTGAAAGAAAATTGTTTTTAGGTAGTTAACTAGTGATTCAATGAGTATATATTTTCTTACCTGCTAGTCGTTCACTTGATGAGCTAAGTAAAGATATTTTGTGCTATCTTCTATCGAGACATGAAACCAAATAGAAGCTTGTTTATGAAGAAGTCTAAAGGCAGCTAAAATGAATGACAAAAGCATTTTTATGAAGGAAAAGAGACAAACGTTTGAAGTGATAGCTCCGTGGAGTGACAATGAGTCTATGAAAGAGATAGGAGCTAGCAATGTAAACGGTGCACACACTAGTGAAGGTAATACACCAGCGAGGCCACTTCAAATTGTGCGACGTGTGAACGAGGGTATACATAACATTTCTTCAATCGCGCCTGGCGAATTTGACTTTGTTGTTGTTCTCGACTTGCAGCAGATTATGCTAAGAGATTTACGACCGATTATAGGAATGGCCAAAACTCTTCGTGTACTCAATGCATCACAAAATGAGATTGCCACGTTGCCTCAAGTCGACTTTTGGTCACAGTTTCGATGTCTCAGTATGTGTTTTCTATCTCAAAATGCGTTAAGAACGTGGCTAGATGTACAAGGTCTTGAAGGCTGTGCTCATTCGCTACTTTGGCTCACATTGTTCAATAATCCGTTTATGGGGCATGAGAATGCGCGAAGTTTTGTAATGAAAAGGCTACCATTTCTCAAGGCGTTTGATAATTTCGTGACGACAGATCAAGAGGTTGTACACCATGCTGGTGATTCTAAACCTTTGATCAATTACCCCGGCGGTCGCTTTAATGCATTGGAACCGCGACTTTGTATTGCGCATTTACAAATGTCCGTTGAGTTTACTTCTGATGAATCTGCGCTCCAGTATATACGAAATACAGAGGTAACGATAGCAACAATAAACGCCGACAACTCTCCCAGCTTACGCATTCAGAAGCTAGTGCGGGGATATTTATCCAGAAATTCTATTTTTCCACACTTTCGAAATATGCGCAAGCTCATTATAAATGCTCAGAAGCGCATTCGCGGATTTCTTTTGCGTCAGCTAATAAAGCGTCAGATTTGCGAATTGGTGACTGCAATTGGTGATTCAAAGCTTCTTTTTGCGCTCTTTGCTCCGCTTGCACATCGATCGTTTGAAAAACTGGGGCCTATGATACGCAGATGGCGTACCCATATTCAAGACAGGAAAAAAACCGCTGCTTTCGAAAAGATTCGATTGTGGTGCCAAAAAGTCTGTCCACGTCATGTACAACGCACCCGACATTTTCCACGCCATGATCAAGAATTTATATACTACACGCCTGAATTTGAAACCGACCTTCTTGCTCTTGCTATGCGCGTTGCTCGTCGCGACCCTTATCTAAAATCGTTGTCCACAGAAGATCGACTTCGACACCTCAAAGAGCGTTGTGTTCAATCTGGTATTAGTATTATTCGTGGACCAAACAACTTCTCGGGTTTTGAGCGTCTGAATTCAAATTCAAGCGATAGATCTTCGAAATCAGAAGGTTTATTCCACGTGCTATGTAAGGAAGACGAGAAGCATCGAGAGGTCTGCGAGAGAAGCAATGTAAAGTCTACACTTGGTGTCCCCTTGCAAGATTTTGAGCAAAGAATGCCCTTACCGGCACTTATTCGGGGCTTTTGCAGTGATAAAGCCGTCGAGGACAAACTTCTAGTAGTTAAAAAACATTTCTTGCAGAAAGATCTTGAGCGCTTCGCCTCAATTCAAAATCAGCAACTGCAGCTTGATGCTAGCAACAACGTGGACACCGAAACTCAGTCTTTTCCGAATTCGCAATTGCTGCTAGAACATCAATCCTGTGCGGTGTTGCTTCATCTGAATCAAGTTGCGCAAGAAATTCAACAGCGTCTGGTCATTTGCAATCGAAACATATTAACAGCTTGCGTGAAGCAGCAACAACGTCTCAGGAAACTGCGTCATAATGCTCCAAATTTCTTCTTTACCAAGACAAAAATTCGTGTGCGAGGCCATGCGCCCACTTTTTTGGAGCGAAAAAAAATTGTCTTTTTGTCACGTGAACGTTTAAACAGCTACCGAAAGATGAAAGTGTTTATACCATGGACAATCGACATGTATCAGCACATGGTGATGCGTCTTGGTCATGCCATCCGCATGTGTTCGGTGGGTCCAGCGAAGGCCTTTGCATTCTCTTACGAAGAGACAAAGCGTGCAGACGCAGCGTTGTTAATCCAGTCAGTGTGGCGTGCCTTCGCGTGTCGCTCGCCTCAGACAATTTTCAATGTAATGAGCATTCGTGCATGCATATGCATTCAACGGTGGTGGAGATTTCGTCTTGGTCTAAGTCGTCGACTGGATGTACTTCGAGCATGTTTACTGGTTGGGGCTAGCATTAATTCTCGCACCCTGTTCATGGAATCGAATGTTTATCACGCACTTGTGGACTCGTGGCCGGCTGTTCGGGCTGTCGTTAGGCAACATCACTGTCATGAACATCACCTTGGTTACCACATTGTCTCAAAAATATACGCGAAGCTTACTTTAACGCCAGAGCAACTTCTGATCTATAATGCCAGTCGTGAAGAGCGCTCAATCTCACATTATCAACGGCATGACTATCAAGTGTTATCGGAATTTTCTGCCGACGTTGGCTCAACAAAAAGTGAGCAATGGTTGAGCCAGCGCTGTAGTGCTTTCCTGCCAGCGTGGATGCTCGGTGCACCTGAACCAGTGCAGTATACCACAAATTCAAGAATAGAAGACACTGCAGCATTTTTACTCGTAGATGGAGTGCATGTCGAGCCGACAGATATCAAGCGCGAATTAATGCATGGTATCTTAGAGCCATACAACATTGAAGGTTCTGTGCAGATGAATCCGATGTGTAAGTTTTCAACTTGCCAGCATATTGTCAACTCGGCCACTCGAGTGATGAAGTATGCTCGGCAACTTTGTCATGATAAGGTGACATCAAGCTGGCTAATGGAACCATCTCATTCTGTAATCGAAACAACGTCGTTTGTGCGTCTCATATTTCCATCAGCTGATGAAGCCAGGAAGCGAGCTTTACTTTTGTTGTGCAAAACATTTGACCCTATTTCACGGACATATGCGCGGATGTATACGCTTGAAGCTTTTTACGAAAATGCACTTCGCCATCACCAGGTACATGAACACGCTAAACTGATTTTGTGAAAGAGTATACCTGACATGTTTGTGTCAATGATAGTCGACCTTGAGTCAGGTTGCTACTGAAAGAGAGATTGATACCTTTTTAAACGAAGACGTCGTCTGGAAGCAAGATGAATTTGAATTTCCATCTCGATGGTGGGTGCGAATGGAGAAAAAGCTTGGCAAGACACGAATTGAAGCAATGAAAGACCATGGAGCATCTCAATCACTTTCAAAGAAATCCACGCTGACTTCTTGTTTCCATACTCAGCATATATCGTCTAAGGATCTAGAAACTCGGGAATCTGTGCAGCTTCTCGATCCAAAGCCTATGAGATCTTCTCGCATATTATTGAAAACCTCTCAACCGGTAAGTGGACGTGGATCTCCAGTCCCATTACATCTAATCAATCCATCCCTTCCTCAAGATACACTGCTACATCAAACCAATGTATCTAGTCATATAATCAACCCTCAAACACCATCATTCTCTTCATCAACTCTAGGAAGTAGTCGTCATCAAAAACTATTGAATCGGCTTGGCATACTTAAGTATGCTTCTAATCAGGATAAACTTAATCAAGAAAAGCGAGCTCGTGAGCATCTTGTGCGCGACATTCGTGAAGAACGGGAACGGGCACTCGAGGCGTTAATTGTGGATCGTCGAATGATTCAGCGCGAAAAAGTAACCGAGGCAGCTAATCTAAAGCTTGATATTGATGTCAAGCTGCAACGAATTTGCTTTGAGCGTGAACGTGAGAAACTTCAGACACAAAGCACGCAAGAGATACAACGACACAACACACGACGTCGCCGACTAACGCGTAAGTTTGAAAAGAGTTTTGTCGCTCAGACGGGAGCATTGATGAGGCATGCTGCTCGGGCTGCCGTTGCCAGCAGCCTCGAGGCAGACCAACTTGAGCAAGATCATTTGACTTCTACTGTAAAGATTCGAGAAGCTGAAGCGCTGGTTCGCCGCCAAGATGCAAAAAGCTGTTGGTTCGCTCGAAATCGCCAGGAGAAGCGAAAAACGATTGCAGTACGGGATTATTGCTTTTGAAGCCATAGATGTAGAGCGGACAGCAAGTGCTGCGCACGGAGACGATAGAATCGATAATTTACTAAACATGATGTTAAAGTGGCATCATTTGACATGAAGTGTTTTCAAGTTCCCGCACGCGCTATATTGGCTCCTATTAACTTATTCAAACCGCGCGAGTGCGTACTCGACGAGTTATTCCAATCGCAAACACAGCAATTGAAGCTCCGAGTAAAGTCAATCCAATTGCTTGCTGGTAGTCATCGATGAAGTCACTGGCACGAGCAAACCAAGATTGAGTAGGAGTCGCAACAATAGATTCGTCACCATGGTCGATATCCTTTGATAACAAGCTCTTATTTTTTCGCGGAGTCTTGGTCAGTTTTTGGTATCCAAGATCCTCAATTTCACTGCTGCCATCAAGCTTGTTTTTAAGTGCCAACTGTCCGCAAGCTCCATCAATGTCTGTCCCATGATTTTTGCGGATTGTAGCTTTAAGATTGTACATATTGCGCAGCACAGCATGAAAAGCACGAATTTCGCTCGGCGAAGGCGAGTGAAACTGGTCACCGACATCCGTCGTATTGTACGGGATCAGATTCACGTGTACTTTGCGGTCCTGTAGCAGCTTGCCCAGAATGTGTGCAGTCTCAATCGAATCATTTACACCCGCCAGCATACAGTATTCCACCATCACTAACCGTCCTTCCCTGTTAAGGTGAACAAAAAAGTCAAGGTCTGTTTCTGCATTTGCCATGTAAACTCAACATTTCATCACGTACTTCATCGCAAGATGCTCGTCAATAGCCGTCATGAGCTTATCTAAAGGATAGGCTGTAGATGTGGGTACGATTTGACTCCGCATCTCTTGTGTCGGTGCATGCAAGGACAGTGCCAAACGCACGAGTGGTGCGTCATGCGAGAGCTGTCGAATGCGGTGGATCACGCCAACCGTAGACAAGGTGATGTACTTAGGTGCGAGACCAAAGACTTTTGTCATGGCGCGAATAGCGGCCAGGACGGCGTCATAATTATTAAGCGGCTCGCCCATACCCATAAAAACCACGTTACGGATGGGTGCTATACGGTTGGCGTGCGCGAGCTGCTCAAGAATTTCGCCACTGCACAGATCTGCAATGATACCGAGCGTGCCTGTGGCGCAGAATGTGCAGCCCATTTGACAACCTACCTGTGAGCTGACGCAGAGCGTGTTGCGTCCCGTGTGGCGCATTATGACGGCCTCGATCTTATGACCGTCTTGCAATTTTAACAAGAGCTTGATTGTACCGTCATGGGACCGTTGTACATCGGTCACAGACGTTGTGAAGGGCGTAAAGTGCTCTCCCAATAATGCACGAAGAGCCTTGGGAATACCTGGAATGTCAACGAATAACGAGTCCGGGTTTTGCGCTAAAAAGTGCCAGATTGTTAGCGCATGCAACTCTTTGATGTTATGAGTTTTAAGAAATTGAGGTAGCGCGCTTTGGTCGAAGACCGGTAGCGGTGACAGCGTGCGCTTCTTGACCATGGCCAAACAAGTTGCTAGAGTTTGGAGTTTCCAATTTTTACTTTTTGATTGATTCGCAGTTTTTTACGGACGTTTTTAACCCAATAGAAAAAACAAAGTATCAAACACAAATCAACTGTCAAGTCGAGTGGAGAAACGAAAACTGAAAGCCCACTGTACACCTGGACAAGCTAGAAGGGCAAGACTCGGTGGCGTGGGTCGAGTGGTCAATGCTTCTGGGCCTAACGTTGGGTGACAGGTGGTGGTACAAGTAGACCATGAGGACAAATTTCGGGTAAGTTAAACACAAAAGAAGACAATATGTGTATTCAAGATTCACAAGTAGAGACGGTCAGCGTCATGATTGGCACGGCAACTTTATGTGCCTTTGAACTATTTTCAAAAGAAAGGATCTCAGGATGAGCAAAGCTTTTTTAATCAGTGCTATTATCAATCGTGCGTGATACTTTAGGCAATTTTCTGAGTAAATTGAACTTCGCTGTAATAGTGTGACACTCCATAATCACATTAGTCCCAAGACTAACAACAAACACACTTCAGTCTTAACCGTACGGAAACATGTCACTTTCCTTTGATCAAGCTGATAAACCGGGCGAGGCCGTGCCCAACGCCTCGAAGAACTTTTTGGTGAAACCGAAGGTACTAAAACGTCCACCTTATCCAAAGGCTGCTATATATTTTTGTCATTCTGCATCAGTTGAAGCCTCCACAGTTTGAACGCAATGACTCCCTGCTACGACGATTATAGTGAGATATCTAATATTTCAGTCGAGCTGAACGTGCTCCAAAAAAGTCGCTAAGAACTATATCAAGTTGTCATCTTCACTCTTATCGACCTAACCTGTCGAAAGCCGTTCAGCGCGTTGCGGCACAGCATCTATGTATGAGATTGGAGCTATTCAGTGTGCAAACCGTGGACGCAATATTTCGCACCGTAACCCATCAGTCACAACTTCTAAGAAGTAATGCGTAGAGCGGAGTTAGCGGTCAGCTTCCGCGCGAGGACTGTAATTCTGGTACTGCGGCCTGGCGAAAATGCCGAAGAGATAGTGGATTGGTTTGAACATCAAAAACAGAAGACTGTCTGCATATAAGTCGTACTCAGAAAAATGCCATTCAACAGACAGTTCGATTACTGCATGACTTTGCAAATATTAAGCACGACGTCGACATTCATGTGAGTACACGCCCTCGCCTGTAATTCATGTCAAAATTGGCCATGCTCATACGCATGAGCTTGCTGGTACTTCTGCTGGACAAGTCTCGAGTTTAAACACTTGGAAGCGAGTTGCGGCATACGATCTGCCGATCACACACGAAAACGATGGCAGAGTGTATGCTGATTTTACGCATCAATGACGCTAAATCGTTTTGCCGGAATTGGAACTCACAATCCAAGGGATATTGAAGTGATACGAGTTCCTCAAGCTCACTGAATCGAAGCTTTGACACTAGTAAAGTCGTCACGCTTGCCCGTGGAAATTAGTGGCGCAAATGCCACTAGCATAACTAGCGTGTTGGCTTTCATCGTGTGTCTTATCTCTTTAGCCAGAGTAGTCAATCGTCTGTCGATTGGCTTATTGCGATCTCAAATCTGTTTAGAGCTGCACTTTAACCATTTCATGATTTTTTATCTATGTATCTTCTGTACGCATGGTGGTATGAATCAAAAGGGGAATACAGTGTGGTCATGTGATACATATTTAATGAGATCCCAGATATTCTATGTGATACAGAATGCTGGTTACTACTTGGAGATTCGTGCTGGTGACGAGACATACGCGTCTCTGTTTTTTGAAGTGGGTGGCGTAAGTCTGTCACTTTAACTGAAAAATGTTCACGAAAGTTCACGCTCAACCGTCCTATTTCAAGCTCCGTGCACGCACGATCTTGTAAAAGTTGAAGCTGAGGCTCAACCACTGTACATTATATATCTGAAGCCCAAGATTTTATCAGAGGAACGTCTCGGATCCCTTGGTGTAACGGGGTTACACGTACCCTTGTATGGAAGGACCGTAAATAGGTGTAGATTACACAAGCTGGTGTAATCACACAATGCTGTGGCTACACCGTAACAAGAAGCCACTACGTGGGCTCGTTTATGCATGGTCGCTTTCAGCATGAACAGCAGGATTGCCAGTAGTAATGCATATTAACCAGGTTTACTATATTCATCAGGTATTACTATGTTAATTTGAAAAATCTAAGGTCTGAGATATTTGCGGCTCTGCTGCAACTTAACAGTAAAATACACTTTAAATTTTGAGCGAAAGAGTCTCTTTACCTTGGTTAAGGTTTTGAATACTCGTAAAGGCAGCGCCGGTAAACTCGCACTGGTTCTTGTAATAAACGTTTGGTCGATGACCTTAGCTTAGGTTCCTTTAAACAAAGAGCTACGACAGCCCCGCTGCACTTAGTAGCACTTGTCGCCAATCTTCACCTGAGTCGTTACAAATCGTCCCCGAGGATGGAAATATACTCCTATTTGCCCCATGGCATGCAGACGGGCTTGATAAGCTGATATCCCTGCTTGGCCGTGAGGGCGTGGAATGCCTTGTTTCGCAAAACCCGAGCGATAAGGGCGCACCAAGAGGCGTTTCAAATTATAAAAATGATCTGTTAGAGCACTTACAGCAGAATCTGTCAGCGTCGACTGCGTCCATGACGCCACCGTCGACGATGAATGACTCCTCCCGACCCAGGCCGCTCATAATTAAGTTTGCTGACAAAGATTCGAGCTTTCATTTTATATACCCGCAATCTAATACTCTATCAATTAGTTATTAGCATAGTTTATTTTACAGTTTCATTTTTTATTAATAAATCATAAATATTTTTCAATCAAATTAAAAAAGTCGAAGAACATAAAGAAACTCGTTGCATTTCATAACAATTTTCGCTACATATTTTGTCAAGAATAAGGATAAAGAAAATCTTCAGCTTTGAGTATGAGAGGTCTAGATGGCTATAGCATCCGCCATGCTCCTGAGCGAGCAACAGCGCGTGGCGCTAGCTATCTACAAGCTTGAGGGCGAAGCGCGCGAATGGGCAATATCGCGCGGTGCTTCGGTTGAAGTTGCGTTCCTCTCCTAGAAAGAGCTGAAGCTGCAATTTTTTCAATGTTTCGCCGCCTAATCAAGCATATCGCGTGCGATCGCGTTCCTTGCTGCCTGACAGGGCGAGAAAGAACTGGTGTACTTCCTTCAAGCGTTGAGAATTCTCATTGCTGGGGTGGCAGCCGATCTTTTCCCCGAGGCGGGCGCAGCGACCGTCTTTATGGAGGGACTACGCACTGGCTTGGCCAGAATGGAAGTCTTTCGGGTGCATCCATCTTCGATTTTGGATGCAGTGACAGTGGTATGAAAGACCGAGTTCAATTTAAAATAGGCACGACTTGATTGGAATGCACACGATTCATCGAATCTAAAGGAGCCTTCAGATTCGTACTATCTTTTAACTAAGAAATTCTAAGACGTCGTCTCCACCGTCGGTCCTAACTCCGGACCGAGGTGTGCTTATGAGATTGATCTGGTTCCGGGAACCAATTTTGCGTAAAAGGCCAATGATCCCTGCCCAAGGCGCAGTGTGACGTCATTGACGCCTTTTTCCGTGCAAAGCACGACGCAGGAATGGTGCGTAAGAGCAAGTCTCCCCATTCGACACCCACATTTTGTGTCCAGAAGCAACGCTGCCACCATTCCCGTACAGACGCCGATTCCTAGGAAGGATGTTCTCCAGAACAATTTGTACAGCGCATTCGAATTTATTACCAAATGCTCATGAGAGCGAGTGATATTCCGCAAACAGCAGTGAGTAGTCAGAGCGGAATGCTCTGATAGCGACTGGTGATGCCCCAACGGCAGTCTAATCCACCAGCAACATTTAATCGTCTCATGACGCAATTGTTCAGGCCCCACAGGCGTATGCACAGACATCCTTCCACGACATCTCGTCCACAGTCGTACGGGGCACGGGAGGACAGATGAGGAAAACTACATCGTTCATTTAGAAGCGGTACTCGAGTGCATGCGCACAAATGAGCCTTATACTCATACCGATAAGTGCATCTTCGGCGCTGAAGAAATCCCACGTGCTTTCGATATGAGGCGCGCCTGATCAAAAAAGAGTGCTTCATTGGGAAGCGTGGCCTTTGAGCGGATCCCGCTAAGGTCGAGGCCATTGTGGACTGGCCGGTTCCAAAGAGCCAAAAGGACTTGTGCAAGTGGCTTGGCCTCACCGACTACTCGCACAAGTATAGCACAAATTATGTGGAAATGTGCATGGCCATTGTCGGATCTCCTTAAGAAGGATACGGAATGGTCTGGGGACACCGAGCATCGGGAGGTTTTTGACAGGGTCAGATATAGCATCCTTCACGCACCAATACTGGCCACCGTGAAGCAAGATCCGGTGATCGCGTTCGAATCTCGCCAGCTTTAGGCTGCAGAGAAGACTACCCACTTCACGATAACTCAAATTCTGCGATGAAGTATGCACGTGTCAAGTTCAGGGTGCAACTGCTTAGCTCCTAGCCGTTTGTGATCCGCACAGATCATTCGTCATTACGTACTGCGATTCAGTCGCCCCACCTCTCGCAGAGGATGGTCAGGTGGCTCTTATTCTTTGCAGAATATAACTTCGGGGTAAAGTATAAACCAGGAAAGCAGAATGCTTTCGCCGACGCGCTGTCACGCAGGCCGGATTATGAGCTTGCTCATGTCACGACAGTGACGTAGTTAGTGACGGAGTGGATCGCGCCGCATACGCGGGCGACAGTGTGTGTGTAGTGCTGCTACAGGCTTTCGGAAGCAAAGAGTTTGGGAACTCGGACAAAAAATTGTCCGCGCGATTGCGCGGGTTGCTGTAGTATAGCTCCGATTCAACGGATACGCCACGAATTGAAGCTCATCGCGATGGGGATTGGTAATACTGTATCCTCTATGAGACCCACGACACTCCATTTAGTGGTCATGTCAGTCGGTAGACGACGTACAGTTCGGTAAGTTACCACTACTAGTGGCCCAAGCTGTACAAATGGAAGAGCTCATATGTGCGCACGTGTGAGACGTGTCATAGGATGAAACCCTCGCCGAATGGCGGCGCCGCTGGTCAGTTTACCGGTACCCACCGGGTGTTGGCAGTCCATGAGTATGATCTTTGTGTTTGGTCTGCCGAAGGACTCGGCGGGCAACACGGGTGAAGTGGTATTTAGGGATCGTTTGAGCAAGATGGCTCATCTTGCGGCAGTGCCAGATACCATCGACGGTGTGGGTACAGCGACTCTGTTTGTGGATCGTGTCTTTCGACAACATGACCTCTCGAATTTAATAAAGAGACCCATGTTCACTGGGAAGTTTTGGTCTACAATCGTCAGGGTGCTGAGCACCATGTTGGCGTCAGACACCCAACGTGGCGCAGGTTGTCAAGCAGCTGAGTGACGTATGACGCGGCTGTATAATAGTTTGGACGTTAAGCTACGCAACGAAAAGTACACGGCTTATCGAACAGCTGTCTTAAGCTGCGAAATATACACTCGTAAATTGATTGATGCTTGCGGGCCATCTGCAAACCGAGGATCTGACTGAGCGCGTGAATAGCGACTTGAAGCCTATTTTTGCAGCGTCTGCGCTGAGACGCCGAAGCGCTGTAGCGCCATGTCGCCACTCGTTGGGTTTGCTCCGAACAATACAGTGCATACACCTACAAGCTACACGTGCTGAAAGCCAAGACATGCAGAAAGAATATGCCGCTGGAAGAAGCAGAAGGAATGTTTAAGACCTTGAGGTCGGAGACCTGGTTTCATCAAATACTGAAAACCTTCCTACACATGCAGTATCGGCTGTCTTTAAGACAAAACTCCGTTCACGGTTTAGTGGATCTTTTAAGGTCGTGGCCAAGCGAGGTCTTGCGTATACGCTGAACCATCCGAGAAGCATGCGCACCCACCCGGTGTTCTATGTGGATTTGCTTAAGCCGAACCGGGATCCGGCGCTAGTGAACGAGGAAGCATTGGCGCCGGGGCAGCGCTTAAAGGCGCTCGGCCACCCAGAAGCTGAACCAGCAAGTGATTCTGAGCACGAATTGCAACGATCTCTGTTTCCAACAGCGCCAGGCGGTCCACCGTCGCACAAAGTGACGTATTCGTTTGCACCACGGCTAGGAGTCGCTCCGACAGAGCGAGATAGTCCCTAACGTGAGGCACTCGGTGCACAAAGTGCTTCAAGCTCTCGAGGATTTCCGCACAGCGGTATACGACCTCGGCAAGATGCTCGGCAGTGTGCCGATGACGATAGATTTTGTCCTCCAAAGCTCGAAGATCATTGCGAGTCACCGGGAGGCATTCGATCAAGTCGTCATCGTCCGCCGCCGACTCTTCTCGATGAGAATGGTGAGGTTCACTATCATGTGGAACGCCTTGTCTCTCAACGTCGTCGAGAGGGTCTAACCCAATATCCTGTAAAGTGGCGGGGATACCCGAACTCTGAGAACTCGTGGACGTTTGAGGTGCCAACTCGGCAAGACTGCCCAGATGTCGTGGACACTTACGATCGGAGGGATTATAACGCTTTGCGTCGTTCCACGCTTTTCGGCAGTAGTCCGGGAAGCTGGAGGGCCATGAGTTGAGCTCAAGCTACGGCCCTGAGCTGCTGTGGTCGTAGACTCACAGGTGTGAGAATCCACAGAGCTCGCGGAGCATGATGGATCATTCCATGTGTCGCAGGGCGACAATACGCGGGAAGTCGGCGTTGCGCCTTGAGTTTGGCAAACTAAAATCGAAGATGGCGCTCTACGCGCACGCCCACTTCCTGGTGGATTCACTGTATGGTTATGGTAGACACCGAGGTAGTTTCCGATGCCGCTGCAGCCATCGCTCAAAGCATTCATTATCATCTGCAGTGATTTTGCCTGGGGCGAGCACCACAAGAATAGTCCGCATCGCGGGTACAGGAGCGACTTCTTTCAGAGCTCGAAGTCGAGCGCGGTGCCGATCCATTAGGGTTTTTGTGGGACCAAAAGCAAGTTCCGAGAGCTTTCCGCTGATCTAACCTAGCTTGTGTAGTGGCCGGGGACACGCCTAATAATCGAGCGATCGCGTCTTTTGATTCAGTAGCGGGGCCCGCAGAGCGGAAGCCGTATTCCACACGAGCGTTAATGACTGAATGTGGATACAAGCGCATGAGAGCCGCCCAGTGGGTAGTCTAAATGCTGTTTCTGCGCCTCGTCAAGGTAAATGGCAACGATACTATTCCCCCCGGAAGTCGAGAGGTCGGGGAAAGGACACGGTGTTCGCAAGGTTCAAGTCGGGTTCACGTCGCGCCGTCGGTGCGCCTTATCCTCCTCGTCTTATCATGCTGGGAAAGGAATATCAGACTCGTAGTCGACTTTCTCCAAATCCTCAACGTGAAAATCCATCGTCCGGGACAGGCGCAGTGTGTGGCGCTCGGTTGCAGAGGGCTTGGGATGTGCTTCCCGTGAAGTTGCGGGCGTACTGTCCGGAGATGCACTCTGTGCTTAAGAAGAAGGGTTTTACCCGGACCAGCAAGGCTGGGTGTTTTTCGTGTCATAGACACAGGGCTCTTTCAGTGGAGAACGTTCAGGGATGTTCTTACAAACGTAACGGTGTCTCAGGCATCGCATGAGGCGACAATTAATTGTGAAGTGTGATAGTCACAATTTTGATGGGGGAGAGTGTAACTGAATCACACGTACCCTTGTATGGAAGGGTGGGTCGCGCGAGATGGTGTGTGACCGTACATAGATGTGCATTACATAAGTTGGCGTTATCAAACAATAGGGTGGCTACACCGTAAGAAGAAGCCACTACGTGGCAGGATTGCCAGTAAATATAGATTTTAATTAGGTTTTACTTACTTAATTAGGTACTACTTTATTAGTCCGGAAAATTCAAGGCATGAGATATTTGCGGCTCTGCTGCAACTTAAACAATCAAATACGGCTTGAGTTTCTGTACGGAAGAGCGTCTTTACCTTGGTTAAGGTTTTGTGTACTCTTGGAGGCAGCGGATTGCGATCCGGTGCACTCGCACTGACTCTTGTAAAGAACGCAAGGTCGATGACCTTAGCTCAGGTTCCTCGAAGCAAAGAGCTACGGCAGCCCCACTGTACTTGAAGTTTGCATGAAGTTGTGGGAACACTTACCTTATCTTAAGTCGATTTGCAAATTTGCCTGCAAGGAATTAAGTTTTTCTTCTTCCCTACCAGTTGTGACTGTTCTTTTCCTTCCACGTCGAGAATTGTTTTCTTGACGCACAAGCGCGTGATTTTGTCGGGGGGGGGGCTGTTGTGAACAACGCGGTGGCCCAAGCTGTACAAATGGACGAGCACCTATGTGTGCACGTGTGAGATGTGTCAACGGGTGAAACCCTCTCCAAATGCGGCTGCGCCGCTGC
>NW_020186975.1:203216-203743 GCF_900000015.1 Plasmopara halstedii | reverse complement strand
CATTCAAATCAGAAGGTTGATCCACTTGCATACGAATAGGTGTAAGAAATTTCTCAATACTGCAACTTCTTAATACTTCAGAAGTGCTAATCCCGTTGATAATCATGTGGAGTTGTGGTCATGATCACTATGCGCATCAACTTCAATCTTCAAATAAATTAGCATATGCTTGTTTGACGCATTGCTGATAGTAAATTGACATCCACAATGCGGGATTCTCAAAATCAGTTCGCTATCGAGACCTTCATCGACAAATTGCTTAGCGGAATTGACTTGTCAGATTTTCACCACATTTCATGTTTCACTTTTAATTTCTCCTCTTGACTTGCAATCGACTTTGAAGACACTTTCACTATTCGCACATGTGGATTTTCAAGTCTCCCCGTCCATTTCTCGCTTTGGCTTTGTCCGTTTTGTTCGCGCTTTCGGTGAGCAATAACTCTGCGCTTGCAACCATCCAAGATGAGACAGCCGAGCGCCGATTGGCTACAACAATTCTGGACGCGCCTTCCTTACGACTTCATTTT
>NW_020186975.1:195207-203206 GCF_900000015.1 Plasmopara halstedii | reverse complement strand
AGCAAGGAAGTTGTTAAATTCCAACAAATTGAGTTGCAGTGTCTAACGGACACGCGAGTCTCGTTAAGGCAATAATCGATTGGAACTAAATGTTCTCAATCTTAATGGGGGAGGGTGTAACGGGATTACACGTACCCTGGTACCAGGGGTGTGTGTCTTACAAGATGTGCATGGTGTGACTGCACCCAAACAAGAATACGGTATGTGGCTAGGTAGCCAGAAGTTCTGCATGTATTTAGATCTTACTAGATATATTTAGTATATTTAGGAATATCCAAACTTTTGAAATCAGGATAAAAAATAATCGAAGATCAGTTTTGGATTTTAAACCAATGAGTCAATTAGCGTTGGGAAGCAATAATTACTAGTAAGCGGATTGCGATCCGCTAACTCGTACTTGTTCTAAGTATAGAACAAAGGTTGGTGACCTAAATCATGCTTCCTCAAGCGCTAATCTACGGCAGCCCCGCTGCACGCAGGGGAGGAATTGCTAGATAAAGTTGTACTTGCTTCGCAACAATCTTACCTGAAGTCGATAGGAGTGATACATGCCTGGCCTTTAGATTCTTGTTCTTGCTTATAATTTGCCCTACAATCAAATTCTTAGCATTATACCCTCCCTACCTCTGTACTTCTGGTACATGGAATATGATTCCAAGTATTCCATAAAAAGTGCGCGAAAGATTAGCATTACGGTTGACGATAAGCATTTTTTATCGTTACAAGATTTTAGGGTAACAGGCAAACCGTCACATGGCTCTGATTACAAGGACTCACACAAGGTCACCTGTGGTCTTCACAACGGCTTCGCTTGACGTTGGGCAAGGATATGTACTCTCTGCTTAGTGTGAATGAGCGAAAGCAATGCAGGTGTCGGAGCAATATATCACTCGTGCACCTGCCTCGTCAGCACACCATTATGTTATGGCAAATGAGAACCGGACAAGTCCGACGTTGACTACGTACAAAGTCATTTTATCTTAGGCTCTACCGCGCAATGCACTAAGAACACGAATGCAACTTATGGATTGTGCTCTGAGAAGATTTAATGCAGTAAAGCACCAAGTGATGTGGCTCAAAGTCTTCAGCAGCGAAACATGTTGTGGAGTTTGCTCTGACTGAATAAAGAGATTTCCACGTGCTCAGTTGCAGTGACAAATTGGGATCTGGAAAAACACTTTGAAAACACAGACCTAGAACACACGACCCAGTTAGTAAGAGCAATTCTAATTTCTCGACATGCAAGTCAAAGCGTAAAGGATACTACCAAAGCATGATGTCAAAGTTTGACGCTTTGATGGACCGTAACAAGAGTATTGCGACCGCTGTTTCGAGACTGCAGATCACTTGATTAAAGATATAACAGTCACATTCTTTTAAAATTTTGTCCGATTTAGTACTGTTTTCACCATATACACATCATTTACCAAATGGTGCTAGGTTAATCTCAGCTTGATGCGTATATCGGTCTAGTCTTCTTTACGTTCGAAAAGGCAATCTCAATGCATACGACTTGACGCGACTCTCATACGGAAGAAAAGTAAGCTCTAACTGACAGCATACAGCCAGGATAGGATGGACTGTGGCCAAAACGCGACTGACGAGTACGTTTTGAGGAATGTCTCCAAGACTTCCAATCGCTACAAGACTAGTTTTCTGGCAAATGATGAGAAAAGATACCTTCAAGTTGGAGATACCTTGTCGCTAAAAGCTGACTTCTTTACTTATTTGTTAGCTTAAGGAAATGCTAGTGATTGGCTCTTCTTCCATTAACCATTATATCATTGGCCGAAACAGAAACATCTTGGTTTGACTAAGCTCCTTAGAAACCTCACTTCCCGAGTCAGAAGCCCCCTCACAACTAGTGTTCGGCGTCGTCGGTCTTTAGTTTGCCCGTGCTCTCCTACAGCCTGCATCACCCTCTCCATCCCATCATTCGAAAATCTTCTGCTTGATTCTTTCAAAAATTCTGTGTCGTTTGCTTGCGGGCGTCTTCCCTCTTTCCACTGTGTAATCCAACAAGGCGTTCTACTCTGTCCGTGACTGCCGCCACCACGCTCGCAGACCGCAAAAGAAAACGAGGCGACGGAGGGATGTCCCATGAAGGATACTTTACCTCCTCGCGAGATGATGCACCGCCGCCAGCACCGCATGATGCCACCTCGGGCTTATTCGATTCTACTAACGCACCCTTCATGAATGGTATAAATGGTCTCTTGTCACGCACTCCAGTGTCACATTTGCAAGACGATGAGGACCAGTCAATGAGTAGCTCTGCGCTTAACTTGTCGCAGTCCTCGGTCCTTGACATTGTCAAGGAAGGCAAACAAGTTATCGCTGCTTTTCTCCGCGAGACGCAGTGTTATGACGTAATTAAAAACAGTGGCAAAGTTGTGGTATTTGATGTTAAAATTCCTATTAACCTCGCTTTTTTTGCGCTGGTTGAGCACGGTACGATGGATGCAGTCAGCAAATGGTACATAGATTTCTCACGTGCTTTTCTGCTTTAAGACATCAAGTCTGTGCCCGTTTGGGATGCCGAGCAGGGAAAGTTTGTAGGGATGTTCACAGCAACCGATTTTGTCAACATTTTGCGGCATTTTTACATTCGTGGATCTCCAATGAATGAGTTAGCAGAACACAGCATTGCATCATGGCGAGGTAAGAGAAGCGAGTGGTAAATACGAATCGTTTATTTGCTAAATTTTAATGTCGTTGGTATCATAGCAATCCCGCGGTCTTTGTCAATGGCCCCAACACGTGAGGAAATGCTGTCTGTCACACCCGAGCACAATCTCTACGAAGTGTGTATGACACTTCGCGACAACAGGCTTCATCGACTTCCCGTAGTAGATCCGACTCAAAACTCGGTCTTGTCTGTCATCACGCACAGCGGGATTTTAGAATACCTGGTTGCTACCTTTCGTGAGCAGCGTAGATTGTTTGATCAGCCAATTTTCGACCTCGGCATTGGTGTCTACAGCGGTTTTGTGACGGTCCCTGAAGATATGCCACTCATCCGTGTACTTCACACATTGATCGAACGGAAGGTATCTGCAGTGCCAATTGTGGATCCAAGTGGTTAGTTTAGCAATGCCATCACACATTTTAAGGTGTTATACTCAAAGATATTGTCTGCGTGGAGCAGGTGTTGTTGTGAATATTTATTGTGTATCGAATGTCACCGAATTGGTGAAGGACCGGTCGATTACCCAGTTGGATATGCCTGTGGGAGAAATTCTTCGAATCCAAGCCGCTGAGGTGAATTGATGAACAACCGCATTGATTCTGCGTAAGTCTGACGTGTTTTATTCTTAGGGCAATGTCGGTGAGAGCTTGCATTTGTGCTACAAGACAGACACTTTGCACATGATTTTCGAGCGGTTTGCAGCATGCAAAGCCCACCGCTTTGTTTGTGTTGACGAGTATTCGCGCTGCGTCGGTATTGTATCACTAAGTGATTTGTTTAACTATTTTCTCGACTAGCGAGCAAAAGTACAGATTTTTTCGCGTTCGCGATGGTACCCACGATGGAGAACCAGCAACAGCGTAGCAGTGAACGATACTAAACACCGTGCAGCGAACTACGAGTGTCAGATAGAAGCGTTAGAGCAAAAACAAATCAAATATTAATTAACGAAGACAAACGAGGAAGCGGAAAGAGGGCACAAATATCGACGCTTCGCTCTTGCCACATACATCGCCGGCGTCAGATGTAGTGGCCGTCACACTTGGGTATCAGTGTCGCCTCGACCGGCATAAATGATCGTGAATGCGAGGAACTTTAATGACAATGTCAACAACACTTTGCTCTCATCAACTTACGATATCCAGTTTCAAAAATACAATATTTATGCAGTAATTTAGTCTCTTTCCTGCCACGCGCACTTGATTAGCACAATGTCTCGAGGTGGCGGCGCAATTGATCCAGGTCGCACGATGGCAGCCCGATGGACGGCTCTCGACCAAGCAGCGTATATTTATTGTAAATTTTGGCCAGCAATTCATCTTTCTCGCGGCGTCTCGCGATGCTGCGCGCCTTTTCTGGGTCTGAATGACCGCCTTGACGCCAGTCTTTCTTGCGGGCTTCAGCCGCCTCGGCCGCCCGCTCTCGCTTCTCTGCGGCGGACAATACATTCCCGTTGCTCTGACCACTTCTTGCTGGATTCGGTGCTTCGACTCTTAGCGTCTGCGGATTGCCTCCATTTGTCCAACCTTCTCTTGGTTGATGCCGTAGACTTGAGTGAGTATGCGTGGGCTCTAAAACTGTTTCAAGCTGCGTTTTTGAAGACGTGCACCCCATATTTAGTACTGCCTAGCTCGTGTTTTATGCTTCGGCACTGGCTTTGTATGGATTTTTTTCCTTGGGCTCGTAAAAAAATAACGTTTAAGTACGATATTTAAACAACTGCGATGGCGAATAATGTGTCCCTAACTGCAAGGCAACGATAAATACTGAAGGTGAATGCAGCAACAGCGTATGCAATAGGTTTGCCGTGCATCTTACGCAAGAAAAGCTTTGACTCAAAGAGTCCGCGTCAACGAACGCACAGAGGTTGAATTCGCAGTCTCCACCCAAGAACGAAAATGAAAGCATCTTCAACAATTCAAAACTTTGTGTTTTATTTCAAGAGGAACATAGCTTTGGAATTAATTCCAGCTAAACCTATGATAAATATGTACGTTTTGCTGGATTCAGAAATAAATCATCTGTAATGCTTGATGTGAGGCTACAGCTCATATATACCACGTTACAAAGTCTTATTATCCTCATAACTTAACGAGCTTCAAGAAGTTAACAATTATACAAACATGCGATGTGAATTTCGTCAAATTGTGAATTATCGTATTTTGCACAATCGTGCAAAGAGTAAGGTGTATGTACTATTGTGCTGCATGAACTCCTTTACACCATTCCACATAAGTGAGACACAATGGGTTTGATACTTCTTTTGTTTATGAGACATTACGCAAAAGCGCTTAATGACACAAAATGCCTCTCTTTACTTGCACCTTATGGCACCTGCTTTTCCAAACTCGATCACAACACTCTCCCGTTACCATTGTACTTGACTCGGCGAGTTTGAAAAAAGACGCTGTTTTTGCGACCATCGCCCTTGAAGCTACACTAGGTGAGGCCAAAGTGTTATGTCTCGTCTCGACACCCCCACCATCACCTGGTAGATGCGGCCGAGCCTTTTTACCGGGAGGAGGTACCCCAATCCTTTCGGCACGACAAAAGAACCCCAAACTGATTTCATACGGCAGGTGTTGTTGTCAACATCCAGCCACGACCAGTTCCGACGATGTCCAGCTCGTTGGTGGCGAGCTGGCCCTAGCTAAGTGATCACAACTTGCCGCAAACTCATGTCAATTTTATCACGTCGTTACTGAGATGTCGAAACATCGGAGGTTGCTGGAAGGCTGATTCAGATCAATTACATATATACGCGTTCGAAACTTTCACTTACATTTAAAGCAAGACGCGCGCCAGAAAGTCGCGAGCGTTTTCTGACCTTAAAGATCATAGCTCATCGGAAGTGCCGCCTGCAGTTAGAGCATCAGCGGACTACTTAATCCGTAACCCTCCATCAGGAAGGTACCTATAATACCGAAAGCGGACGTGAGTACCGAAGGGCAACGTAGTCAATAGATCGAGAAAACGCATCGTTCTACCCGTCTCAAAGTTTTAAGCCAGTTTAGTGAAGCAAACGTCTCGTCGTTTCATACTTGACTTGCAAAGTACAAAGCAGAACGTGGACGTTGAGGTACAGCCCATCGCAACAAGTTCATATCCGATAACAGCCTGACTTGTCTCCGTTAGAGCTAGCAACCAAGTGTGAGTCCTACAACACGATCGCTCTCCATTCGCTAGTGGAAAGCGCGCTGCAACGAGCACCACCTATCCTGGAGAGATTAAAGTAAAGGTTGCGCCGGGTTGAAGTGGAAGCCGCGCTAAGGCATTTTGCCAAAGTGGAGCTCAAACTCTCATTAGATATCGGAGTGAAGGTATCCCTTTCACTGTACTAGATACTGGTAGCAGCGCTAGCGCATCCTCCGCACCACTAAGCGCCACCAATGAAAATGATCCCCCTCTCGCTAATCGATCAGTACTGGGGAAGGACGACCTTTTTGCGACTGGCGCTCGTGGGTAATCTCAATTGTAGCGAGACGCCGACTCCCTACGAGGGTCTCGGGCTACGTCCAAAATAAACAAGGTCCAACTTCAATGCGAACTCGGAGCTACGCCATCAATCTGTGCGGCACGAGGCATTCACAGCGGTACAGAATCGTGTTGATACTGTAAAGCAAGCGCTTCTTGGCAAAAACCCGTCGTGATCCAGTTGTGCGATTGTTCTTTTCTCTTGGTTTTGATATTCTTGTCAAACTTTTATTATGGGAGTGAAGCCCAGCCCGATAGCTTTGCGCTTCTTCACCACCCTCACTGACCATTGTTTGAGTATTCGTAATCGGCAAGTCCGTATCATCCTCACCACGCGATATAAACAAAAAACAGAAATGGCAATGGATTTGTCTGCTTCAATCCTAGCCCATTTTGGTGTCAGCGACTCACCACTTCCTCCTGTTGCCTCTTTATCATCTGAGATGTTCCATAGCGGCATGTCTTTGTCTTGTTTGCCCCACTTCAGGCCAAAACGCAAAACGATCTCATTGTCGCGTATGAAGAGATGGAAGAAACTCTACTATTACAGCCTGTTTTGAACAGACCGCTGGAAAGGCATCAGCTGCTATATGCTGACAATTGGTGTACGATCAATATCGACCATTCCAACGCCTCCGACTAGCCCCCCGACATTTTCCATAGGCTCACTATCAGCTTGTTGTCGATCCACTTGATTTTGAACATAGCCATCGCCAATGTCTTTTATATCTCTGAAGGTGTAGCGCATGCTTGTCGTAAAGGTCGCTTTTTTCACGCTCATATAAACTCAGTAAGCGAGTCACTTCAACATTGTTGTTCTCCATATAACTCACGTGACAACCTTGGCATTTTTTGCATAACCGAGAACCATACATTTGACGCTTTTAGATTCAAGCTTTGAACTCGTTGCATCGTCAACATGAGAATACGTAAGTGATCCAGTTTGAGGTATCATCTTAGGAGCCAGCTTCACGGGCGCGTAAGTGATCCAATTTGAGGTATCATCTTAGGAGCCAACTTCAAAATGAGTTGTATTCGTCGAGCGATTGATCATATAAAACTGCTGCACTCACCGCTTTCGCCCGTTATTTAGTCAAACTTGCAGCAAAGCCAACTGCGCTTTTTCCCATGATAGCCCTGTTCATGCGTTCGCCACTACATTATACTTGGTTCTATGGAGCGAAACGTTGGTGAACGACACCGTTCCGACGGCGTAGGTCTACCACCGTTCTGTCCACGGAAATTCGGCTTCATGATTGAATTCCAAGCATTTGGGACGAAGACCCTAACAATTTTGCAATGGGTCTAATATATTTTGAGCATCCCGGCTCCTTCAATTTTGCTCATGATAAAAAAAGCACAACATTTTCTTACAAGTTATGTTGCGTTTTCTTTTTCATCCACAAGAGTGAGTAAATGGATTTTGCAACTCCCTTCGAGAGTGCCCGCATTAGACCGCGCACGCGCTCCAGAACGAAGTCATCTTTGTCATCGGATGTGAGGGAAATGCCGTGACTTTCCGATTACCTTACATACACCTGCCACACAATGCTTCTGTGTCTTGATCATTGGTGTGCCTTCGGTGGAGCGCTGTGCTTTGCGTAAAGCAATTTAATTCGGGTGTTTTATGTGAACATACCAATGCTCCCACTGAGTGTCATCCCTGAAGTACTCCACGAAACATGCTTTTTCCTGCTCCCAGTCTAGCATGTAAGCCTTACCGATTTTGAAATCTAACGGATTTTTACGAATAGTGATCGGTCTTCTAATTATTAATAGCATCAAGAAATCGATCACTTTTGACAGGAGGTCTACAATTCGTAGAGGGCTATATAA
>NW_020186975.1:190879-195197 GCF_900000015.1 Plasmopara halstedii | reverse complement strand
GAGAAGACCAGAGACTCCCTCGTAGGCCCACGGACTCCGCGACGACTCCAAAATCGTCATATCTTGTAAAAGTTTTATGAGAAAAAAATTGTAAAAAACGGCACGAACTTGAAACAATATACAGCATATAAGGCATCTATTAATAGAATATCTTATATGTAGAGGCCTGTACATGACAGATTGATTTTCTGACAGCATTTCATCAGAGCAATACCGAGATTTAATATTGCTACTAATTTCTAATAAAATGTTGTCGTGAAATTATTGTGGTGTGACCGGTAGCGCCACCGGTACTTAACAGATTGATGCATTCTGGCCAATTATATTGCGCGTTTTTGCGTATTTATCGCACAGGACCCGATCCGAAAGTCCCACTATCGATTGACATGGCTGTTTTTGGGGATAGTTCCAATTGCACCGCACATTCGCTTCCTACTTCTCTCTACCACCGCTGCTGTCATCCTCGTTTGTCAGACAACACGCCTTGCGATGCTCAAGAGGGAATTTTAGACCTCATTTAATCGTGGTCATAAGGTCCAATTCGGCCTGGTTGTCACTGACCGTGCAGGCGGTCACGTGCCAGTTCTACCTAGAGCTCGAAAAGGAGGCGAAACCTGGTGCCATGCGTAAGCGAATGTCCCACACACAGTCATTCAAGACTCCCTTTCGTTGTGTTGTGTACATTCCTCACCATCAGACTACACACCTTGAGAAACATGCGAAGTTCCAACAGCTCACAAAATCTGAGACATCTAGTTACTTCTTCATGAGTTTGAATCGTAACAGCTTTCTATCAGCCCGCTTCGATAGCCATAAAGTTCTGACTATGTTATTCAACCGCAGATTAGTCGGTCCACCTCACTAGTGCGCCCTGTGTTTAAATTTTCAATGACGCGACATCGTCAAGGTGTATTGGATCAAGATCGAGTCTATATTTCGATTTTAAAATAGTCTTGGAAATCATTTCGAAGGGAGCGTCGTTTCGAGGTGCTTCTAGATTTGTTGACGCTACACAGGAAGGCAAACGCTCATCAACTTGCAGCACTGCAGTGAAGCCATCTTTTACACATCTGCACTGCCAGTTTACAAGCTATTTTTTAGGCTTGATCGTATCCCGTGCGTTCGACATTGGGTAAGAACCAGGAATGTCGTATATGAATGTCCGAACTCTCTTGTGAACAACTGCCGAAACTCTGGTCACCAATCATTTGATTGCTCTACTGTTATACCCAATCAAACCGTCAGACGTAGTTCAGTATGGCGTGTAAGCCGCTTGTGGTGGAGCATGAGAATTTCCGTACGGATATAATTTGGGCGTGCAAACTCGAATTAATCAGGCAGCGACGTGTCCTTTGGTGCGTGTTTGATGCGATTTCCACCAGATTAACTGTGTCTCCCAGAATCGATTGCAGATGATATATTCTTGACGACTCTACCTGGTTTACTCGCGTACCTTTGAAGGCACCGAAATCTAACAGCCGAGATTAATACGACTTGTCCCAAATTCGTGAGGGCTCGCTAGTCGTCGATGCAACGAGTCACAAAATGACTTGTCAATCATCGTGTGCGCGCTTTAAAATATTCACAAGAGAAATGTGCAAGTCCCCCGTCGACGGGTGAACAACGGCATTGTGCCTTGATGCCGTCGCAGTGGTTTTAGCTAAAACGTGTTCAAGCCTGCAAGGACTGAGAACACTTCAAAGTTGGCAGCGAGTCGATTCCACCTGTTCTTTTCAAACTTTGATGAGTTATAGGTCCCTTTTGAAGAGAGTTATTGCTGAAGCCAACTTGGCTGTTGATCGAGTCTGTGGTGGAGACTACACGCTGGTCTTCGCTGATGCTCTGATTTTATTCGCGATCAAGGCATTCGATGTGATTGTTATTGCCAATCTGTTCGCGGACATCGAGGGATCTTGACTGCTCGAAACTTAAAGATCATGGGCTTTTCGGCACCTTTATCAACAGCCCTGCCTCGTTCTCTGATCAAAATACAGATGATATTGCTGAGTGAGCCTCTCCACCAGTACGGGTCAGAGTCAGATCGACTGATTCAAACAACACCACTAAGACCTCCTTTTTGCTTAAGAATACCTTTTATAATTGTTCAGACGCGATTACGAGCTTCAACGACAGCTGAGCACTGCGCCATGACAGTTTTGACTATTAACGCCGGCTTGTAGGCTGTCTGCCTTACTTGAACACTGCAACCATGATGGCAATGTACTCGCTGAGTGATTACGATAGAGACAAGTATTGCAACTCGCTGATCGACAGCTCATTGAGAAAGGTTCTGCCTTCTAAGTACTTTGACACTTAACACATCTTTTTGAGCTAGCAAAAATACATCCAGACGTTATTTTTGATAAAGCAAGCCCCACTCTTAGCGTAATAGTAAAGTGGTGGATATCACTATGAAAGTGGCTTGTGCATGTCTGGTGAGAGCCGTGCCGAAACCACCTGTAATCCTATAGTTATATAATAGATGCTGTTCATAAACTTCTGGCTATGCATTCGTATTGATGGGTAGGCCAGCCATTTGAAGTAGCAAAAAGCAGTCAAGCGTGTCACAGTCACTTATCGAAGCGGTATACATAGCGTTGAGTTTGGCGGTTCAAGAAGGCAAGTGGATGCATCATTTACTGTGTGAGATTCTACACGCGGCTAGTGAGTCTCGGTACCACTCATCTGCTTGATATTGACGAGTATGACGAACAACAAAGTGTGAGTTCTGCTCTTCGTCTATCTTGACGACGGAACCACGAAGAAGAAAAAAAGAGCGTCATGATGGTTGATACGAAGAATAAAGTTTCCTTCAAGGAATGATTCCTGCATGCTGGATGAAAAAGACAAGATCACAAGTGGCAATTTCTTTTGACCATATCAGATTCGTTTCAGACCACCCATCACTCTAAATTCCTTATTCACCATACTAAATTTTTTCTGACCATCCAAATAATCGACATCTAGATGGTAATTTTTCCAGTAAAACCTACTGGTATTTTGTATCAATAAGGTACAAATACCGGGTCAGGATACCGGTAAATCCTTTGTGTGAAAAAGATATCAATCACATTTCAGAAAGCTTACAGCCAACAATGCACCAGTTTCTCGCTCTGCTTACTATCATCACTCGGTCTGTAGTTGCAGAAGATTATCCGCTGCCAGTATCAAACTTAGTGAATAATAAAAGTCAATATCCAGCGCAGGATCTCGCTCACATAAGAGTCAACACATCTTTAACTCGTGGATTTCCGATCAAAAGAAGCACTACAGACGAGGAGAAAATGTTGGATCTCCGTGGTGTCGAGAAAGGTGCACAAAGCATTGCTTCAGGATCGCTTTCGAAGATGTTAGAAGCGTGGAAAAAGATTGTGAAGGTTGGGAAATGGAAGGATCATCCAGCGCAGTGGGACACTGGAATGATCGAAGATAATAGCATTCAAAGGAGTGAAGGAACATTAAATCGGCTTCAAGGCAGAAAGAAAGACAAAGTTTTGCGGAATAAAAATGCGCTTTCTACGTTCGGTGGATCGTTGAAGCTATCTGATCATGCTCGCGGTCCTGACGGCGTGAACGCTCCATTTAATTCGAAACATTACCTGAATCTCGAACAACAAAAGCTTATCGAAAAAGCGTGGAACTGGAACAAAATGAAACATGACCTCACCGCATCGATCACTCCGCAAAATCAGTATCGTTTTCTAAAGAGATGCTGGCTTAACGGTGTCAGTCCTCATATTATTGAGATGGTGCTGAAAGACAAAGATGGATTACTTGACGATCAACATCTGGAGATGGTGGTGCAATATATTGTGCAGTACAATAAAGCAGTTTATGCTGGCTTGTTACATGCAGTCTCATACCAGCTTTATTTCGATACGAGTGAAATTATAATGTTTGTCACGCTATCGCCCGTCCTTGATCTTGAGTTGCCCCAACCTCAACCACTGATCCCCGACGATGGCTGGGCAGCCGAGTTCGGAAGTGTACCGGATATGACGCCTGATGGATTCATTGAAAAATTGATGCAATTGAAACATGGCAAACCCACAGATAACAGCTTTATTCTAACTTACATGCCAAAGTACGTCTGGTATTGTGAAAACACTGTAGCATCCCGAGATGGACTGGACAAGTATGGAATGAAAGCACTTAAAGCACTTTACAGTAGTTCACATTTGGTAGACGATGTCATTCCAACATTGCTCAACGGAAATGCTCAGTCAAAAGCAACCGACTCATTATTGGTCTCGTAACTTCTCTTTCGCAAGACAATATGCATCCAGCTTATGTTCAGAAGATTCTCACCCGAACTGCT
>NW_020186975.1:190624-190800 GCF_900000015.1 Plasmopara halstedii | reverse complement strand
CATCACAAGCCACTCCCAAAGCATACCGCTTGGAGTGCTTACCGCTGTGAGAGGAATACCTCTCTCTCATCAGGATCTGATAGTATCCATCTACCAGATCCAGCGCGCTATACAGCACAGCCGGCCATGTTGTTTAGCAGCACATCCTTACGTGGGACTGGTGTCTGGGCCGGCAT
>NW_020186975.1:190535-190614 GCF_900000015.1 Plasmopara halstedii | reverse complement strand
GCGTCACAGACAACGCTGAACGGCTTCGACTCGTCCGGCAGAGCCAGGACCGGAGCCTTCTGCAGGCTCGCCTTGATGC
>NW_020186975.1:175842-190525 GCF_900000015.1 Plasmopara halstedii | reverse complement strand
TTGCCTGCACCCTGAACAATTGTGTGCGGGCGGGGCCCACACGGAGGCCGTCCATGAGGTAGTTTTAAGACTGCATATATCTATAGGTGTTCCTTAATGTCTTCCTACATACTAACTGCAAGTAACCTGTGAAGTATCCTAGATGTTTTCCTATTGGGTGGCTCTCAAGCCATATACCCATCTAGTAGCTGTGGTGTATGCCACACCACAACTCCCTTGGGAGAGTGACGGGTCACTCTCATGTATCTCCGTTACAACGACGAGTCGCTTGTATAATTTGGCAGTATTTGCTATTACTGTGCCCGACCTCATCCTTGGAAGGGATGAATCCTAACTATTAGACCAACGGTGCATACGAGATGCTGAAAATATTGCAGTTACTATTATAGTTACCATTGCCCATTTAATTTTTGTTCAGCAGCAATAGCACCGTAAAGCTTATTTTATTCATTTTGCGGCGTAGTCGATCAGTACACTGTAGGTAGAAAATATAAAAACTTAATGACATCCTGGATGTTCGAAATTGCCACACTCACTAACACAAATTATGTATCTCGTAAATGGTGTCGTCTGGCTACTACGCGTATACCTGGAGCTATTGCTGTCCATCCCACGTCTACTGTAAGTGCTCCTGGTACTATCAATATCGTCTGTCTATGTCTGTCTTGACTGTAATTACAACAAAACTGCTGTGTAGACTGGAGTTCAACTTAGCGTGGAACCCTTTCGTAATTTTTGCCAACCGAGCGTTACAACGTTTTCTGACATACATCACGAATGCAATGGTCGACAATGACGGTTTGCGCTGGCTGCAGCCTGGAGAGCGTAATGGAGAACGCGTCGCAATCGTGAGTTATCCGCGCTGCGGGAACTCGCTCATGCGTAGCTTACTCGAGAAGGTCACAGGCGTCTACACAGGCTGTGATACCCGTCCTGACCGCTTGCTCAGCAAGGAGCTACAAGAGTATGGAATGAAAGGTGAAGGGGTCGTGGACGAGTCGGTATGGTTTGTCAAGACACACTTTCCTGAACGTGTGGGCTACAAGAGCTTTCCCGCCAAAAAAGCAATTTTGGTTGTGCGTAATCCCTGGGACACCATTGATTCATACTTTAATATGACCCTTACCAATACGCACAACAAAAGCATACACGAATCACAGTACAAGCGTTTTGCAGACAGGTGGGATAAAATGTTACGTAATGAGATCGATGTTTGGATGAAGTTTTATCGCTATTGGACAACAAAAGTAGATATTCCGATTATTGTTGTTCGCTACGAAGACTTGATTCTGCATCGTAAGGAAACGCTTCATCGTGTGTTTCTTTTTTTGACAGGCCGTAAGAATCTAGAAGGCACGGAGTGGGAAAAGCGGATATATGATGTGATAGCCACTGGTGACGAGACTGGGCCGTACAAACCTCGAAGTGGGAAGATTGGCGGGTCTTTTCGGCACTACTCAAAAGAGCAGTTTGAGCACATACTGAGGATAGCAAATTTGCCACTGCGTGGGTTCGGCTATGACCCTGAGACACAAAACTTCCCAACGGAAATATCACTCCCAAAGCGGCAGGTCAAGCCAGGCAAGGAAGGGGCTGAGCTACTAATATCTATTGATCAAGCGATGGAGATTCGCAAGTCAAATGATACGTTTGGTCGTGGCTCGACTTATTTCCGACGAGCGCTTACGGACCCAATCATCGCCAATGACGGCACCGAGCTCAATATGGACGAGGTGATTGCCGCCAGGGAGCGGTTGCATAAAAATAAAGGATAAATACATGAAACAATCAATTCTGGATACCATCGGCATGGTAAACAACTGCGACTACGCTTCACTGACAATTTTTAACAAGATATAGTACCTTCGAAATGATTATCTGAGAAGATATTTCAAGATGAACTTAAGAGAAATGTCAGGGTGACGTAGACGCAGTAGTTTACTAACGCACTCGTTGGAGTCATGTGTAATTTCACTGTATGTTACTTGCGACTCTGCACTCCCCAAAAGCCATGTATTAGTGTAATAGATAAAGATTTAACAGATGGAAATGAGAGGTTGAAAGCTCAGTGTGTGATTCTTCAAATTTACAGTTTACATGTGAGCGAGAAATCGATCTTAGTAATGGCATCTTCAGAAGATGAGTGCCAAATTTGTTAGATCATCATTAGTCTCCTCTCTTCATGAAGTAGTAATTGGTTTGAGTGCACCTTCGATGAGTTGGATTGTCGTTTGCAGCTTTTCCTTGAAACCTGAGTCATTACACTCAATTTTTTGCGAGGCATGGTCGACTATTGCATCAATGCCACTTGGTGTTCGCACGTGAATTTTGTTCGTTTCGAAATCCAGATCAACGTCGCCGTATTGATCCTTCAAAAAGCGAAACACAATCAACAAATTTAATGCATCCTGATCGGCTTCACCTAGCTTCTGTGCAGCCATTTCAAGATCACTGCTGGCACACTGTTCTTCAGCTGGTCCAGTGCTCTCATTGTCTTCAGTTTTTATTACAGCTGAAATATCATCTTCAGGCTTTAAAGATTTGTCGTCTTCATCGACACTCTCATCAAAATTGCTTGGTTGCCTCGTATGGTCGTGAGGACAAGCAGCTGTCGGTTGACCACTTAGCTTAAAACTGGCTGGACTTGCCTGCGCATGCATAGCCAGAGCAACCACCGAGTCTGCGATCATGTCAGCCGTTGGTGCAGAAGTCCATTCCACGATGAGTTTCTCGGTGGCACCCTTGGTGACCAAACATCGCGTTATTACCACTTGCTTACACACAACCAATCTATTTTCATTTTTAAGATGCACGACGTCTTCGTACATTTGACAAAGAAAGGTGATAAGCACATCAAAGGAATTGTACTCAAACGGCACGTGTTGCTTTTGTGTGATTTTTCCCGAAATAAGCTTCGTGTACGCCGAGAGATCTTCTTTAGCCATCAAATGTGTCTGAGAGTCCACTTCCACTAAGAGACCGGATATTACCGTTCCATTTTTTGGCTGATCGCTTGCTAAACCCCCGATAGCCTTTGCGATTTTCTCACCCTTAAATTCTAACACGATTTCTTGCATATTGGCTGGCGTCGAAATGGTCGGATGATAAACTTTCGGATCATTAAACTTTTTCATCAGTGCCGATTTCAACCTCATCATCTCGTTCTTTTCTCCGTGAACTAGCACAATATTGGGTGGTGTAAGTTTTTCTACAAACCCACTCGTGCCCACAAAGTCGGCGTGTGCCGAGAAAGAGATATATTCTACCGTGCAATTCATGGGAATTATTCGGCCATCTAAGGCTGCAATCTCTGTCGGCTCGGAAAGTATCTTTTTGGCTAGTGTACCTTCAACAACATAGCCAGGGATTAGACAGGCATTACGCTTGTCCGAGCACCAACGCTCGAACAGCTGTCGTGAAACACCACTCTGAAGCATGCCCGGACTAGCCATCACGACGGACGGACCGGAATCGTCAAAATCATCCATACTTTTCAGATTTGAGATATGCTCAAATTGAAACGGATTCGAAATAGCAATCTGCTTCCGAATCCGATCATTCATCATGTTGATGTACGTTTGGTACACACGCAGTGCTTTGGCAGCAAGCTTGGACGCAAAGTAAATGGGAATATCCTGTAAGTCTGGATGTGAGCGCCAATGCTCATCGAGAATCAATAGCAGTTCCTGAGTACGTCCCAGTGCAAAGACTGGAATCAAACAGCGCCCACCACGACGCACCACAGCCTCAACTTGTCCAGTAAATCGACCCTCGCGCTCCACAACGGACTGGTGTACTTGTACACCATAAGTAGACTCTACAATAAGCACATCGGGTGAACAAGCCGGAAGCTCAGCAGCCATGAGATGGCGATCATTCTCAAGAGAGTAGTCTCCTGTATAAAGCACCTTAACACCCCCAATCTCGATTAAATACATGCAGGCACCAAGCACATGTCCAGCATTGTAGGGCGTAAACTTTATGCCATTGTGCATCATTTCCTGATGAAAATCGATGATTTCGACCTTCGAGACGCAATTATTGAGATCCTTATCATCATAAATTTGGTCGTCTACTGAAATATTCGAAACGCGTAAAAAATCGCGTAGCATCATTTGCATCACAGCCTTCGTAGGATGCGTCATGAACACTCGACCTTTAAAATTTGTCTTTTCGGTAAAGTGTGGTAGAGCAGCCACATGGTCGATATGGAAATGCGTGATAAGGAGCAAGTCAATCTCCTCAGCCTCTACGCCATCAAAGAAGGGTAGACTGCCGTGACCAGAGTAACCTGGGTGCACACCACAATCCAGCATAATAGTCTTTCCTTTAAATTTGAGAACGATGCATGATCGACCGACTTCGTTTCCAGCGCCCAAAGGCGTGATGCGCATGATGTGGCGCTCATCCGCGGCCTCCTCGGCCAGTCTTCGCTTCGACATGGTTTTGTGATTTTTTTAAATCTGAAGAAATATGTTAAATGCGTACTGCAATCTACACTTATTTCTTTGTGATGACAACCTCATAAAAGAACAGTATCATGTAAATATCACATTTGCTCCGGTGATATATTACTTTTGAAAACCCTCGCGTGCGTTTCTATTGTGAAGCCACTACCAAAATGTCTCATTTGTAGTGTACACCTTCAAACTTAATATTCTTCATATTTTGCTGAAGGCTATTACGTTGAAGTGCGCAAACAAACCTTCTAGCACCGAAGAATTATGGAGACATCTGGACGCTATAAGCGCGCGATAGACAATGAGGAGTATCACGAGTCAAGTCGCGCGCCGCACAGAAATGAAAGTATTAGTCCACGGATATCGGGCGTGCAAAAGGCCTCAAGCTGCCATAAAGATACACCAGGCGCTGAATCTGATCGCGGTCGCGTCACAGGCGCAGTCAAATGTCGCCGCTTGGGTTCGGACTCGAGTGAATCTCCAACACCATTAACTATCAAGCTTACGGCATTTTCTGGTCATGTGTCACCTGCGCGACAGTTTGTGGGCGGATCAGGCGGCAAGGCGCCGACAGAAAGCGGGCCGCACGAATTAAATGTTTCCGGCGCGCAAGGCCAAGTCATACATTCTTTTGAAGTTACAAAAAATCAAGGCGGACCTGCAATGTCCACATCGACGGGTATACTAGGATGTTCTTTGAAGCAAAACAGCCCATCCGTTTGTTCAAGCAGACAAGATGGGGCCATTATTGCATCGGAAGGGGGGCCAGGAGTCTTACCAGTAGGTACTATCGAACAAAAAAATCGCGGTTCCCTCAGAGTTATCGAAACAACCGATCGAAGGCTGACGGTACTAAGGAAGGGAATTTTTCTTCCTTCAAATTTAGATTTTGATTGTCTTCTGTTCACCTTCCAGGTATCGCACTGTTTGGGGAGAAAGGGACTCGCCAACATCGACAGTCCTGTGCTTGAAGCATTACCCACCCCTTTCCGAGTACCTGCTGCTGCATCAACCACTGTAACGTTTTTAATTGTAATGGTAAACGTATGGCATATTAAAAACGTGCTTATATGTTGTTTTGCAGACACCCATATCAAAGCAAGCTATTGCAAAATACCCGTTTCCTATTGTTCAAAAAAGAAGTCTTGAGCTTCAAAATATCGAGCAGAATGCAGAGCCAGCTAAAGGGGCCCAAACACCACGCCAAGATGCAAAAAGAATGCGGAGTAGTTCATCCGATCCGCCAATGCCTTCTATCGAGGTTGATGATGCCTCTAGCGACGAAGAGCTGATTGGTATTCCAGAACCGGATATACCGGATCCAGACATTTCCTTTTCTCAAGAAAAGCTTGGAGATTTATCGGTCACTGAAAACAATTTAGAAGACACAGTTGTGCTAAGACTGTGCGATGGGCTTGCAAACAGCCTAACTCAAGCTGAGCGAAATCGGATGGAGCTGCTAAACTTGTACAATATTGTGCTGGCTCAGCTAACAAGTCCCATCGTATTAGGACGAGATCAGTTTCAGGACGTGTTTGGCGACAATATTCGTGGCGGGATGCTGTCTCATTTGAGTCGTCGGCACTGTTTAATTCACGTCGAAAATGTGCCGAGAGGTGATTTTTCGAAACCTGGAATTAAAGTGCGCGTAGAAGACACAAGCACAAACGGAATTCGAGTAAATGGACGTCAGATGCAAAATGGCCAAATATACGAATTGGAGTTAAACGACATTATCACACTGCTTCGGATACGGCGTGATGAGGTACAATGCTTATTGCAGGTTCATCAGTGGCATTACTCTATGCTCATAACATGATCTCTTCAAACAGGAAAACGTGTCTCTTGAATACAAATTGGTCCGATCTGATCCACAATTGCAGAATAGCAAGCGCAGGCGAAACGTGAGTAGACATGATGGACGATTTGTCAGACCCTGTGATAAGTTTTCGTGCGATTCGCTCGACTTAAGTAATCGTCACGGTCTATCTCCATCTCAGAAATCGAATGAGGTATCTCTCAATTTGGCGCCAGTGCAAGCTGTTGCACAAGAGATGCGCCATCAAATACCAATAAGACCGACTACTCCAGCAGGAGCTGGCTTTACTTCTAAGAAAAAAGAAGAAATGAGAAAGATGGGACCAAGTTTCCAAATTCCTATTCTGTCGCGGAAAATTCAATGCGTAAGTCGACGTGGAAGAAATTAGGCTATGAGTATAACTCGTTATGGCTTGTAGACAATCTTATTTGCCGATCCATACACACAAGATCATTCTGAGGCGAGTCAGCCAATCGAGGTATATTTGCTTCCCAATTACGTTATTGTTGTTTCGAGAAGATTATATTAATGTATAAAAATGCAGGAAGCCAATTTGGACTATCGTGAGGAATTATCCGAAATTTTGTCAGCTTTTACATCGATCCGAGCTTTTGATGTGAGATTTTTTTCAAATCGCAAAAAGCGCAAAACACTTAATACAATCTCAATTTGTGCAGGCTTCATCGTACCATTGCGCTACTTCTGATACAATCAGTGACGCTTTAAATGATGACAGTGATGTGATTATCTACACTGGCGGTGGAGACACGGACCATCTAGTAGTTGAAGGCCCAAACGGGTTTTCAACTCGTTTGGAAAAAAACGATATTTTACAAAGTTTTAGTGAAGGTAAGGAATACAATTGGAAATGTGCGATATGCAGCTTTGATGGCTTGCTAACTGTAAAATAGCAGATCTCATGACGCAAAAACTTATGATAGTTATTGCACCTACACTTGAACCAGGTAATGAAAAGTTAAGTTATAATGAATTTGGTAGATTACCGTAACGTCCGTTTGCGCTTTCAGCTAAATTGCTTGCAGAGTGTGGGGCTCTCCATGTTTGCTTCCTTAATTCCACCAGAAAACACTCGTTGCGAGTTTCTGCTTTTATACGGTTTGTCAATGTGAAGTCTCATGTATAACTTAAAGATGAACATAATGAAACATTTTATGATAGGGCTCTATTTTCTGGATTGCTGAAAGGATATGCCATAAAGAAATGCTACACTTTGGCTGAATTTGTAGCATTGAACGATTTATTGCCTATCGTTCGGCGGGCAGAGCAAATCTGTCAACTGTTACCAATCTCAAATCAACACAACATCGAGATTGGGTCTCAATTTGCAGAAGCAGTGGCGACCGACAGAGATGTGATTTCTTCGCTGAACGCGCCCTTTATTCCTGTTTTGACATCTCATTTTCTCGGACGAGATGTTCAAATTAGACAGGTAAAGCCACTTTTGATTTAATTTATAAAGCAGCATTAAGCTTTTGTGTTTATAGATAAAGAAAGCACTGGCACAGAAGGTTCGTGCTTGCAACCTTTATGGCCCTCCAGGTGTCGGAAAATCATCAATTGCTATTCATATCGCGAAATTGTCGTATCGCACGAGAGGGTATCGAAATGGGGTTCACTACGTGGCCGTGGACAAATTGGTCGAAAGTCTTGATTGCGGCAGTAAATCAAGTAAGCAGATCGACGATCCTCTGCGTAAACTTATTGATGACGTTGGAATTCTTTTGCGCACACTTCCAGAGTAAGTTTGACATCTATGGTAGGATAGCTCTAGTCGAGCTGAATGACGATAATTTTTTTCAGGACGGACCCTTCAAATTACCCAACCACACTTCTCGTTTTAGATGGTTGCGACATTGTGCTTCCTGCACTGGAAGTGTTTCTGATGAATGTTCTTCGCTCGTTTCCCAGCGTTCAGGTATTTATTAATATAGAAGTGCATCGTTATCTTTCATTAGTGATACCATAAATCCATTATCCAGATTCTGCTGACATCGACCGAAAAAGTTCAGCTCGACTCAGCTGAAAATGAGGTGCTGTCAATGGAAGCAATTCATATCGAAGAGCTCGGGAGACTGGATGGTGCGAAATTGTTTTTCAAATTAGCAAAGGATCATTTGACTTTGAGCCAGATTCGACAGCGTACGCTCAATTTTTTTTTTACATAACACTCGATGAAACAAAGTCAATAATGTCTGTCAAATTGGTTTTGAAGATATCCCCGACAGCAGTATCGAAGCGATTTCCAATGACAAGCGAATATTAGATGCCAAAGGCAACCCTTTTCGAATTTTCTGTCTTGTTTGCAATCTCAAAACGAAGACGGCAGATGTTAAGGATACGCATATATAAGCGCTTCGTTGTAAGCAATAGTACCACACATTCTTGGTAATGTAACAATCTGGATTTCAGTTTTGTTTACTAGCTGATTATCAATCGATGCTTTATAAGGAGTTAGCTACGTTTGAAATTTTTCGGGCTCAAAGTGCCGAAGTAGTATACCAAGGTGCACAAGAACTTTGCCGGTAGAGACTGTACGTAATCGACACCGGTCCGACCATGCTGCTCTGAAAATTACGTCGTCGCTTTTAAGTTCGGGGGTGTATCCAAGAATCTGTACATCCAGCTCTTCTTTATAAGTGCCAAGCGGTCGCCACAGGGGAACCCACAATTTGTGCTGACCGGCAGCAAATGGCACTGACACGAAACCGTACCCAGCCACATGCAACTCCATGCTTGAGTCTGCTCGCCACACTTGGAAAAGCAACTTAGGCCATCCTTGAAACGCCGATGTCGCAAAGTGCAAGTCAATCGGGTGAGACCACACAACTACATTTGAATCAGCTGACCATGGTGCTATTGACGGGTAGTCCAATTGCGTTTGGCCAAATTGGTCTCCAGCAATGTGGATCCACCTACCACCATACTCGATCCGCCACTTACAAGTTATGCCCCCATCAGTCCCAAATCCGTGGCCGCTGACAATTTCACCAATTAAATGCACTTCAGGCTGGTAAGCGGGGGGTACATCGAGTTGCGCAATTCTTTGTTGGTGTCGGTCCGTGCTAAATGGATCATCTGAAGCTGGGTAGTTTTTGTCGAACTCTGCTTTGTGTCGACGCAAGGGTGACAACACATTAAGTTGACTTTCTTGGTCACTATCACTACTGCCGGTGCCACCGGGTGTCAATAAGGCCTTATCACTTCTGCCTTTTTCAGATCGAACACGTGATGGAAAATGAGCATTATTAACATTGTTAACATTAGTGGACGAAGACGATTCCTGTTTTGGCTCCAATGTTTTCTCCTCGTAAAATGACTCAATGCGCTTGTTTTGGCTCCTCAATGCTTCGAGATTGTCTGACAATTTTAAATCGGGAATTTTCCACTGAAAGTCACGCATTGTCGGCTCGGCTTTGATATCACTATTTGATAGCGTGAGCGGTTCCTTTTCTATGTTTTTGTCGTAAGTTATGACCTCTTGAATTTGGTCGTCAAGCTTGCGTTTCAATCTGGCCTTCGAAAATTTCTTCTGTCTACAGCAGCAAAAAATTCGTCGGTTTACTAGGTGACCTACGAGCGTGGATTTTACTTTTTACTTTTTCGTTAAAATTGAAGAAGCCTTCTTTTTGTCTTCATTATCGGATTCTAAAAGTGCTTCTTGCTTTTGTTTGCTTGTAATCATCTTCTCAGGCGATGTGGACGGCGCTTTGAAAGCATTGTCAGCTACGTGTGCCTCGTTTCCAGTACCTTCAGCTGTCGCTTTTGTTATAGCAGCATTCTTTTTATTCTTTATTTTGGCTTCACTTCCCTTGGGCTTTGAATTTTCTTCTGATATCCTCGCTAAATTAGTAACATCTGGTGCATTAAAGCTGCCGCAATACGATTAGGCACGCGATATCTAAAAATGCTGACAAGATTTCTTACTAGGTTTTACCAGGCGTAGGTTGCTTCCTTGGCGACGCTAGTTTCTTCAGCATTGCGAAAAGACGCTGTTTTATCACGATCAAACTCTTAATAAACACCGTAATACTTTGGTCTAAAGGCGGTATATTTATGGAGACTCTACTACTCTTGAGTTATTACGCGCTTGCAATTAGTTTCTATTGGTGCGCATACGCAGCGCTTTCCTGCGCTTACGATGTTTGTGCTTGCTCATTTTCTTTCGCCGTTTCTTAAGCACACTGTCTGCAAGGTAGCCGTCCATTTGACGTAAGAGAAAGTCTACATCCTCGTTGATGGCTTCACGCAACGGAAGATTATCGTACAGAGAGCTGAGCATGCCAGACGTATCCCACAAATCCTCCGAGCAGATAAGAACACCTTCTTCATATTCATTGGGCTTTATCTGTAAGGGAAACGACCCTACTTTCCACATGTGTGACGGGTCTGCACGCGGGTACTTGAGCGAGAAGTCTTCCGGCATAGAGAAAGACGGCGTCTGAAAAAGGGTATCGGATGCGCGAGTCGACATGAAGGCACGGTGTGCTGCAGACTCCGACGGGCGCAGTGAGCGCTGGGATGCGTTTAAAGCATAGCGGGCAGCGGCACGTAGGCCCGACATGTCGATAGATGGGAGGCTGGTAGAAGAGGTTGTCACGATATGTTGATTGGCTTAAAATAGACGAACTGGCCATTCCCTATTATGATCCAATTATAGATCTCAACTTCAACGATAAGGTTGCGATGAACAGCGAGGAATTTCTGCACAAGTGTTTTGCGTGGTCAGATCGTGACAACAAAGGTAAAGATTTTGCAGTCCTAACATATCGACTAATCACCATTTTTTATCAAAAGGGTTCTTGTCTGCGCATGATCTTAAATGTGCCGTGGCAGCGGCTCTAGGAGTTCGACCGTCTAAAGTTAGGTCCAAATTTACAGATCATTTAGCTTGCCTACTGATACAACAGTGAAGCTGTTGCTAGCTCAGATTTTTCGGAGTCATGATACTTCTGACCAACAAGAGTTTCGCATTACATTAAACGATTTTGTATCGGTCATGAAGACCAGACTGGTCAGTACGGATTTACTAGAGGATGTTAGGCGAATTTTTAAGGCGCTCGACATAAGAGCTCAAGGGTTTATTTCGCTGCGCAGCTTTCAGCAGGTCAGCAGTCAAGTTTTGCTTTGCTCATTTTAATATCACAATAAATGTTTTTTTATCTGTGTCTCACATAAAGGCGTGCGAGATGGCCCTACCTCTTGGTAAGCATGAAACGTTACTATGCGCTTTCCATGAAGCAGATCGCGATGGTGATGGACGGGCACGTTGGTCTTTATGCCAGCAGTGGCGAGATGTGTACTAAACAAATATGCCATTATTTAGGTGACGTATCAAGACTTTGAGCGGATGTGTCTTCTCGCTGTGCAGATTACCGAAATGTCAAAACCCACTATTCTATAGATACTTGAGATACCAGTTTTCTTCATGTTTGCGCCTTCTCACGATAGAATTGAAGCAAGGCTACATAAAGTATCGATATAATAAAAATGGCAACTTTTGATGCGCAGCAAGAAGCTATTAAGTCTCGACTGTTTGCGGTCTTACGTCGACCTGAAAATGAACAATGCGCTGATTGTGGAGCTGCAACCCCTAAGTATGTAACTAGCATCTTTTTCGTAACTTCACTAAAATAATTAACTTTTATGCTGCGTAATGCTTACCAAGGTGGGCGACTGTAACTTTTGGAGGTTTTATCTGCACGCAATGTGCTGGTGTTCATCGGTCTCTGGGTGTTCACGTATCTTTTGTGCTCAGTGTCATGCTGGACAAGTGGACGGAAGAGCAAGTGAATGTTATGGAAAACAATGGTAACAACAAGCTCAATCAACAACTCGAACGGACTTTGGCTCTGCAGCTTCAGTTAAACGACAAGAGTTTGAAGAAACCCGAGGCACTGACGCCACGACCAGATCGCGAACAATTTATTCGAGCCAAGTACGAAGTTAAGATGTTTTCTGGTGGAGTTGCTTCGACACCTCACCAATCGCCATCTAAACGCAGTATAACCAATCAGGCAGTGCTTAGAACGCACGGAATGGTGGAGTATACTGGTGTTTTGGTAATCGATCTTAAAGAAGCAAAAACAGTTGCAGGTACTTACACTGGTGGGAAATCGGTTTCGTACGTGACTTTCCGTTCGGGTGAGCAAAGTATTAACAGCAAGCGCGTGGACAATAGTGTCAATCCACAATGGAACCAGCAATTGATGCTCTCATGGGACGGCATGTCGCCTTTAGAGGTCGAGCTGTACGACTATAATCGAGTAAATGCTGACCGTAAAATGGGCTCTTTTACAATCAGTGCAAAGCAGCTTTCGATATTACCCGAAGTAGGGGGCACACAAGGCCCATATGAAGATTGGTATATAGTCATCACGCCGAGGGACTGGGCTATAAATCTAAGTAAACATCTAGTTGCTGGAGCGGAAGGTGTCACTAAAGGCCTTTTCCAGGGCGTTACTGGTGTATTTAAGGACCCGATACAAGGAGCTCGAGAAAATGGACTCGAGGGCTTTGCGAAAGGCGTTGGCACGGGTGTCGCTGGCTTCGTTTACCGTCCGATTCAAGGGGTCGGCACGATGGTCAAACACTCGGCACTATCTGTCGGGGTGGGAAAGAAGCACCGCACAAACGGTGGAGGTAACGATGATAATGGCACTTCCGATAGTCAAGACGACGTGCCTACGGGCTCTGTGCGGCTTGCGTTGGCCATGCAGAAATTTAATTGATGTACAAACATGACCATCCGAGATACGTTGTGTAATGTATTTCTCCAGTTAGATCCTACTGCCACCGGTATCCGCGGAGTGGACTGCATCACATATCATGCGGTCGGTCTCGCCTTGTAGGAGTGCTTTTTATATTTATTCCTACATAAACGTTCTAAAATTGATTAGATCACTCTTAACTCGACGAATTTGATCGAGCAATGCCATAGCGTCCCCATTGCCATCTTTAAACAAAACAAACAGAAGTATAGCAAAGATATCAATAAATCAAAAAGCGAACAATGGGAACGACTGCATCGTACCTTGTGATGTGGCACGCAGATCCGTTATAAATCCGTCGCAGAGGTCGACAACATTAGGACAGCACGCTGCAAATTCTGCAAGTTGATCTTTTCCAGCACGTGAAGAAATGACGTGTTTTTTCCAAATTGTGATGATTGCCACCATTGACTGCAGCAAGTGCAGCGTCCACCCTTCGCGAAAAAGTCGCTCAGACTGTTCACGGTACAGCTGTTCATAACAGCTAAGTAATACATGATGCGGCACGCCTACATCCAGAAAAAGCTTGAGCACCCAATTGAACGTTGTGGCGTCAATAGCTGCGGCCGAAGCTACGCTGCCAGTGAATGCGCCTATGCCTGTCGATCGAATGTACCACAGCGAAATCCACTCGAGTACATCAGCCAGAAACCCGACTGGAAATACTAGCTCACCCATACCAGCAGCCGCGCCGCTGTGTCGGTCGTCGTCTTCCCAATATAGAGACTTTCCTAGCCGCAATAGTTTGCACTGCATGCGTCCAATCCAATTGCCACTCTCAAAAGAAGCATTTGCATTCGATCTACTCGACATTGCTGATAGACCAGCCTTTTCGCACTGATCTAAGCGCCATGCGTTGAATGCTGAATTGATTGAAGAAGGAGGCAGCAGGCTAAAGATGATTTTTCGCCACAGACTCGCAATAACGTCGCCTTCTTCTGATTTGCACACGTGAATAATTTGCAGACACTCGGTCCACATGCTGTACTTGGAAGCAAATTGATTATACAAGGTTGACGCATCAAGCAGCTTGAACGTCAGTATCTCCAAGTCTAATTTGCGTGCCTCCAGATCGTCGTTGGGCACCGCGGACGACGTCTCTAGCTCCATTATCTGTTGTTCGAGTGTTTTTAACACACGAACCTGCAGCTGCAGCACATCCAGTACATCGCGTACCTCCTTAATTGCCTCGGATACTTCGCCTACATCTTCCAAACTCTTCAGACAACCCAGTGACTTAGATACATAATACTGCCGCTTGACAATGTCCAAATTCTTTCCAACTATCAAATTTGATGTAGCTGTGAATTCATTTTCACCTACAGTATCCTCGTGAGCACGAGCCCACCAGATTTTTGCAGCCAAAAGATATCTGTGTTGGTCCATGTGAAGCTTGATAAGGAGATCTTGGTCCTTGTGTTTTAAAAATTCTTCGATGTACGGGGAGCGGATTGACGTCAACAGGTGCGAGTGGCCACGTTCATAAAGCCATGTGTACAATAAATTATGAAAGCTCTCGTCATCAGAAGTCAGCGCAAATTGAAATAATTCTTCAACGTACTTTGTTCTCAATTCATCCTCCAGCGTCACCATTTCCTCGACAGCCTGTGGACTTG
>NW_020186975.1:172822-175832 GCF_900000015.1 Plasmopara halstedii | reverse complement strand
AAACAAGGGCCTAATGCCGCCTCCATCCGTCTTCACAAAGATTAATGCAGAAGGCTCCGGTTTGGAGCAATCTCTTCCTGCCTTGACAAGGTATAATTCTGGAGACCGCGCCACGCACCCTTGCCTTTGAAATTTTGATCAAGACTTTCAACAATATCATTGCTCATTATCTTGTACCCTTATGGGTTTTGCATTAAGATGTCACAACTTCGTGCCCGCCCCAAGTGAGCTTTTGCTTTCTCGCTGCGGTAGACTTATTAGGCATCAGAGCTCCGACATGATTGACCAGCGGAACTCTAATCTTCCGTCTTCTGATCAATTCAAAGCTCGCGAGACTTCAGCTCAATCATCCCTAGCAAGAGATCATATACCGAATTGAGGTGTAATATTAAACTGTGTCGCTCGCTATCAGACCCCAAAAGTTTATTATACGATTAAAAGAATTCTTGACACGTTTCTTGTGTCTTCGTCGTAAAGTACACTTATATTGTATCCGTACTTACTATGTTCACGCCTTCGTATATCCTTACCTCATCCAAGATAACATCGTCGTATAAAGTTACATGAAGCCCTTTATATTACAGGGATCTCTATGGCTTCGTAGAGATCAGCACTATGATTTCTAGGACCAGATCACTTGATCGGTTAGCACCAGAGTGCCGCTCTATATAAATTTTAGACCTTTGAGTGTAAGAGGGCTCAAAATTGTTATTTTACAGCAGAATACGAGATATCCTCAAAAGTGGTCGGTCGAACCAGTATGCTGGGGAGTTCGAACTTTGAGCCACACTACTCATTCAGAAAGGAGAATGCAGGGCGTTTCTGTTTAGCTATGTGTCACCCGCAGATAATAAGGCGCTTACTTCGATATATAGGGGACGTCATGATTCTCAATCTTACTAGGCTCATAGCCTCTGGCGCGCTTAGAGAACCTACCAACCTGACCCTTGCGGATCAAGAGTTGTGCTCCGCATTTAAGTATACAGCAGCAAAAAAAGTTGTTTGAATGCAAAAGGTCTTGATGCAAGTCGCGTTGAAAGAGACATCCTTAGATACGGTAATGCTAATAAGTAATGGGTGGGCCCGCTGTGAGAGTTAAACTTTTGGACATAGTACAGCAAAACCCCTCTTCTGGTAGGTTGATTCAAGTTTGGATGCATGCGGCAAACAAGCAAAGACTTGCGACATCGATTTCCCATACTATCAATGCCTGCTAGAAATGGGAATGCACGTTTAAGTGCATGTCGCGCTGATGCTCAGCTTGACTCAATATTCAATTCAAGACCATCTAGACTTCTTCTGTTTAGCGGAGAGTATAATACTTACCCTTAACGAACTCAATGCTAGACAGAAGCGGTCTCGCCCTACATAGCTATAAAAGCGATAATGCTTCGACAGGCGTCTGGTTTTCCAATCAAAATTTAGTGGCGTGTTCTTATGGCTGGTGAATGTTTTCAGGCGAGCATAACAGCTTCCAGGCCTTCAACTGCCAGCAATGCCTCCCCTCAATACCAAATACCGATATAAATCCGTTCTGTAACGGGGTCGCATAAGATGGTGTGACCACACAATGGTGTGGCTACACTTAAACAACAAGTCAGTACGTGGCTGGAACAGCCAGTAGCTATACATTTCATTAGGTTTTACTATATAGATAGAAAATCTATAGATTTAGATATAGGCGACTTTGCCGCAAATGAAACCGAGAAACAAAGTTTACATTCTGAACAGAAGATTTAAGTTGCAGATTGTACTTACTCTTGGAGTAAGCGGATTGCGATCCGCTACACTCTTACTGGGGCTAAGTACAGAGCGAAGGTCGCCGAATGTTGCTAAGCTTCCTCGAAGTGAATGAGCTACGGCAGCTCAACGTATGCTGTTGACACAGAATAACATGAGACCATTTTTGCTCCATCACACAAAGGTATACTTATCTAAAGTCTCTGTCGTCGGATAGAAGAGGTAGAAAACAACAGTAAGGTAAACATGCGCATCTTCAAATTCACTGATAGACTGGGGTGATATAATTTCGGAATGACCCAAACCCTCGTGGGGCTAAGCAAGCCCTGGAGGTGCCCTTTAAACTTTGACAATTTTATCTTTTAGTAGTAGAATGCGTGCTTCTCGCGAATTCTAATTCTTTCAAAATTAATGCTAGTATCGCAATATTCTACCAAGGTACAACAACAGAGAAATACTAACAAAAATTAAGCATATGAATGGATTCAAAATCAGAGTGTTGTTTTAAGCTCAAAGGCAGGTGGATGTGCAGACTAAAATGGGTGTAATCCTGTTGCATTATTGTTTACATATTTTACTAATGTTTTATTGCTGCAAGATATAAATTATTTTGAAAAGATAGGAGTAGCCTTCACAAGAACTTTATAGTATTTCGGAGCCCATACTGACATCATACTAACTTCAAAGTGTCGTCAACGATGCGGAGTTCAATCTGTAAGATAAGCAATCACCTTCGTCGATTTAAAAAGTATGCTAAGTAACAACCCGTTACACTAGTAGCACTTAGTAGTCATCCATTTTATAAATTTGGAATGGATATCCACCCGTAGTGTCTGATGTAACGGAATTACACGTACTCTGGAAACAGGGGTGTATGTCACACGAGATGGGCATGGTGTGACTGCAAACAAAAATACGGTATGTGGCTAGGTAGCCAGTAGTTTTGCATGTGTTTAGATTTTACTATATATATTTAGGAAAATCTAAACATTTTAAAATAGGCGTTTTTTTGCCGCTAAAAAATAAAACTCAGTTCGAATTTAAACCGTAGAGTTTATTAGCCTTGGCTATGGAGCTAACTACTCTTGGATTTGGTGGATTGCGATCCGCTTCACTCATATTGGTTCTTATAAAGAACGTAAGGTCGGTGACCTAAATTACGCTTCCTCAAGCGCTAAGCTACGGCAGCCCCGCTGCACTTGGAAGCACTTGTAGTCAATTTACACCTGAGTCGTTTAGACTGATCCACTGCGAGGATGGAAGAGTTTTT
>NW_020186975.1:172551-172812 GCF_900000015.1 Plasmopara halstedii | reverse complement strand
CTTTGTGAGTTTCGTCATCGCACTTCCTGTGTTAGAGCACCCCCAGCGGTTCAGAACTACGTCGCTTCTTAGGAGCAATATGTAGTTCAGCTACAGCTAATAGTAGGGAGGATATTTGCCTGTACCAGACTCCTTCACGTCCGATAGGCTCGTAAAAGCGAGTTTGTGGTATGGCTTTGGTAGGTCCACATAGAGCACTGGGCGTGTTCGCATTATATTTGGGGTGTTCAAAGTATTACTCAATTTATCCTTCGCTAAGAA
>NW_020186975.1:172106-172541 GCF_900000015.1 Plasmopara halstedii | reverse complement strand
TTTCCGTCAACACGGACTCCCAGAGTCGATTGTCTCTGATAGAGACCCCCGTTTCACGACAAATTTTTGGTCGACTATCTTCAAGATGCTCGGCACCAAGTTGGATATTTCGACAGCGGATCATCCGCAGACCAATGGTAAAATAGAAAGGGTGAATTGCGTCATCGAAGACGTTCTTCGCAGCGTCTGCGCTGAGAGCGCCGAGGCGCTGGAGCGCCATGCTGCCACTCGTAGAGTTTGAATTGAACAATGCATTGCATTCGTCTACCGGCTACACGCCATTCTACGTCGCCAACCCATGGCTCAAGGCTTGGTCGGGGAGGAATAGCGAACGGCTAGCTGATGTCAGCCCCCTTACCATCCGCAAAGAAGTCGATGACTTCTTGTCTACCAGACTGACTGTCCTACGACACGTTCGCGATGCGATGGCTGAAT
>NW_020186975.1:170993-171803 GCF_900000015.1 Plasmopara halstedii | reverse complement strand
CCTGATCCAGGGTGTGTCTACCGTAGACGATGACGCACAGTTATACACCCTCGTCAACGGTATGCCGGGGGGGAGATGGCGACTTCTGCCTCGAGGCTATGCCTGCAGTAGATGCTTTTCTTGAGCTGATCGAGATGTCCCTTGAAGAGTTGGGCAGTGCATTGAAGGCAGGCGATTTGGCCGAAGTGATCATTGTACGACCGGACGAGGAGGAAGATTCGTCATCTCTTCTGGATGAAGCTGTCTTGAAAGACACCAAGAGAGTGCTGAGCGCACGGGGCGGATCGTCGATCCTACGGAATCCCTTGGATCCATACTATCCTTTGCTAAAGGAATTTCAAGACGTCGTCTCCAAAGACCCGCCTTCGGTCCTACCTCGGACCGAGGCGTGCGTCATGAGATCGACCGGGTTCCGGGAACCAAATACTGCGTAAAACGCCAATGGCCCCTGCCCAAGGAGAATTGCGACGCTATTGACGCCTTTTTCCGTGCGAAGCACGATGAAGGGATGGTACGTGAGAGCAAGTCTCCCCATTCGACACTCACGTTTTGTGTTCGGAAGCCAAACGGCAAGTGGCGTATCATTCATGCTTATAATAAGCTCAACGCTGCCACCATTCCGGCAAAGACGCCGATTCCTAGAAAAGATGTTCTTCAGAACAACATGGTGGGATATACGAAGTACAGTGCACTCGACTTGGTAGCTAGATATTACCAAGTATTCCGCTGACAGCGGTAACAACTCCGAGCGGCATGCTCTGAGAGTGGTTGGTGATGCCCCAAGGGCTGTCAAATGCACAGCAACATTTG
>NW_020186975.1:170821-170983 GCF_900000015.1 Plasmopara halstedii | reverse complement strand
ATGCATAACTACTGGCTACCTAGCCACATACCGTATTCTTATTTGGGTGCAGTCACACCATACACATCTCGTGTGATACACACCCCTGTTACCAGGGTACGTGTAATCCCATTACATCCTCCCCCATTAAAATTGAGATAATTTACAGTTCCAATCGATTAC
>NW_020186975.1:170472-170811 GCF_900000015.1 Plasmopara halstedii | reverse complement strand
ACCAATAGTGGTGACTCACAGAGTTGTACGTTTTCTCACGACTGAGATGACCACTGAGGGGCGTGTCGTGAGCCTCATAGAGGATGCGATATTTCAAACTCTTATCATGAGGAACCTTATTCGTGGTGTATCCGCTGAATCGGTGCTATAATATAGCAACCCATTATTCCATGAGTATCGGTGCAATCGTGCACGCATTCGTGGTGACAACTTCTTGTCCGAGTCTCCGAACCCCCTTGCTCCCTAGAGCCCGTAGCAGCGCTACACACATACCATCACCCGCATACACGATGCGGATCAAATCCGTCAGAGACAACGTTACAGTTGTAACGTGAGCAA
>NW_020186975.1:170333-170462 GCF_900000015.1 Plasmopara halstedii | reverse complement strand
AACGCATAAAGGGTGGATTTGCACACCCCACCATGGAGCGAAATCGACAGCCCCTAAATTGGCAAAATGATTTAATCGCTCTAATTTTTCAGAAGCAACATGTACCAAGGATTAGGTTTGACCTAATCT
>NW_020186975.1:169711-170323 GCF_900000015.1 Plasmopara halstedii | reverse complement strand
TGCGTGACAACGCATCAGCCAAAGCATTCTGCTTTCCCGGCTTACACTTCACCTCGAAATTTTATTCCGCGAAGAAGAATAGCCATCTCGCCATCCTCTGCTAGTGGTGGGGCGACTGAGTCGCAGTGTGTAGTGACGCATATCTGTATAGATCACAAATGGCTTGGAGCCGAGCAGGTGGACCCTTGAACTTGACAAGTGCATACTTCATCGCAAATAGCTCCTTGTCACGAACTGAGTGGTTCTTCTCGGCAGCTTTGAGCTGTCGAGATTCGAACACGATCGCCCGATCACGCCCCTCGGCGTCTGCTTGCAGCAGTGCATAGCCGATGACAAAGTCCGAAGCGTCACAGATATCGCTGAAAGGACGATCAGAGTCTGACAGCGACAGTATTGGTGCGTGCAGGAGGCTGTCTTTGACCCCGTTAAAAGCCTCCTGATGTTCGGTGTTCCAACACCATTCCGCATCCTTTTAGAGGAGGTTGGATAATGGCCGGGTCATTCCTGCGTAGTTTACGCTGTACTTGTGCAAGTTGGCGAGACCAAGCCACTTACGCAAGTCCTTCTGGTTCTATGGAACCGGCCAGTCTACAGTGGCATTGATCTTAGCAA
>NW_020186975.1:166581-169701 GCF_900000015.1 Plasmopara halstedii | reverse complement strand
TCTTGTACCTTGGTATCCCATTCATGGTAATTTATCACAGTATCTCTACGTTTTGCTTAATTTTTAATACGGTATACACAGCGGAGCTGCCATGGCTCTTTCGCGTAGACGAAGCTTGGTTGAGGTCAGTGGCCTTCGTTCTATACTAAGAATCATTAGGAGTGTAGCGGATCGCAATCTACTTATATCAAGAAATAACTACAATCTTGAACCCAAGGCTAATTAATTCCTCGATTTTGAACGTAAACTGTATTTCTCGGTTTCATTTGCGGCGAAGCCGCCTATATAAATATACGAGCTTTCCTATTTATATAGAAACCCTAAATTAATGTATTGATACTGGCTGTTCCACACACGTACTGACTTTTTGATTAAGTGTTGCCACTTCATTGTGTGACCATCTTGTGTGACCCAAACCCTTCCTACCAGGGCACGTGAAACGCCGTTACACTCTCCACCATCAAGATTGCGAACACCTACAGTTCACATCCAACAATCGTCTCGAACGAGACTCGCGTGTCTAAGACACGACAACACCACCAGCACCTTCTTCACAAATTCTCTGCTCAATGAGCTCTGTGTTGAGGACAAGATAGACACCCAGCCACACGAGGTTCCGAGATTGCCCGCGGGGAGAACCCTTCTTCGTCTCGTGTACGCGGTGCAACTTCGGACAGCATGTCCGCGGCTTCAAGGGAAGCGCAACCCAAACTCTCGGTGACCAAGAATCGCGCAGCGCGTTGTCGGCGACATGGTCGCACGACAAACATTCCAGACGCGGTGTCTACTCCCGACCGCGCACCGCGTCCGCCATGGGCGGTAGATTAATTCGCCGAGAATTTAGAGAAAGTCGACTACGAGTTGGACATTCCTTTCCCAGGGTGGGCCGAAAAAGAGGGCGAGGTACTCCAGCGTCGCGACGTGAGCCCTGCTCGAATCTTGCGGACTCTGTGTCTCTTCTCCGACCTCTCGACTTCCGGGGGGGGTATTGCTACCAATCGCTTCGATGAGGCACAGGAGCTTTAATTGGAGGCTACCCACAGGGTGGCTCTCATGCGCGCGCTCCCACGGTCGGACCTTGACTCTCGTGTGATATACGGCTTCCGCTCGGCGGGTCCCTCTACATAAGCGAAGGACGCGATCACTCGATTGTTGGGCGTAAACGTGATCGCCACCCCCGTCATTACACAAGCTGGGCCTGACTAACGAAAAGCTCTTCGAGATCTCTTCTTGGTTCCTCAGGAGACCACGGTGAATACATACCGCACTCGACTTCGTGCTCAAAGAGATGACGCTACTGTACCTACGATCCAGACGATTCCTGCGGTGCTCACCAGCACCTGCAGATGACGAAAAGCTTTTTGAGCGATGGGTGCAGCGGCACCGTAAAATTTTCTCGCTGTATAAATTACAGTTGAGTGACCAGGAGGTGACACGCGTGTGAAGCGCCATCATCGGTTTGTCTTTGCCAAGCTGAAGGCGCGTCGCCAGCTTCCTTCGAATTGTCGTCCTGCAAAGTTTGGGTTGATCGATCACGCTCCCGCGCGCTCTGTGGTCCCTCACACGGGTGAGTCTGCGGCGCGGTAGCTAAGGGTCATAGCTAGAGATCATCTCATGGCCCTTGGCTTCCCTGGCGATTGCCGAGGAGCGCGGGGCGATCGAAGATGCGATGCGTCATGACCCTTCCGATCATAAGCATCCACGACGTCTGGAAAGTCTTGCCGAAGTGGCACTTCAACCCCCCCCCCACGATTTCTCGAGGTCGGGGTATCCCGGCCACTTCACAAGATACTGAGTTCGACCCTGGCGATGACGTCGACTCAAAAGACGTTCCAAGTGATAGTGGACATCACCATCCTCGTCGAGAGGAGTCGGTGGTAGACGATAACGACTTGGTCGATCGCTGTCCGATGGCTCGTGATGCTCTTCGAGCTCTCGAGGACGAGGTCCGTCGCGATCGGGACTCTGCTGCGCGGAAAAACTCATGAGCTTGAAGCACGTTGTGCACCGGCTGCCTCATTTTGTGGACTATCGCGCTCTGTCATAGCGGCTGCTAGCAGTTGAGCTGACGACTGTGTTGAGGTGGGGCGCTTGGTGTCGTTGTAGATGGAGATCGCTGCACTCCGTGCACAAAACCATATGCTGATCCAGCTATAGAGGTCAAGCGCCTAAGGGCGGCGCTCAGACGCCAACCCTTCCGCGTTTAAGTTTAATTGCGTCGGATCCCGGGACGGCTTAAGCAAGCCCACATTAAACACCGGGTGGGTGCGCATCCGTTTTAGAAGTTTTAGCGTACACGCAAGGCCCCGCTTGGCCACAACCTTGACAGGTTCGATAAATCGTGGACGGAGCTTCGTCATAAACACAGCAAAAAGTGCATGGGTAGGAAGATCTTAGCTTTTAATAAAACCAGGTCTCTGATCTCAAAGTTTTTAGCATTTCCTCTACCTCTTCCGCCTGCACATTCCTTCTGCATGTCTTGGCTTTCAGCCATCGCATTGCGAACGTGTCGTTCGCGATGCAAGCCCTGAACCTTGGGATGGCGGCGTCAGCGGGACGCTAGGGTGAACGATCCGTTCACGTTGAACGGTGTATAGATGAATGCACTGCATTGTTCAGAGCAAACTCTGCAAGTGGCAGCATATAGCTCCAGCGCCACGGTATCTCAGCGCAGACGCTGCGACGAATGTCTTCAAAGACGGGATTCGCGCGCTCAGTTTGGCCATCAATCTGCGGTCGGTTCGCTGTTTACATAGTCAACGTGGTGCTCAGTAGATCGTCGACCGGATTTTCTCGGTCTCTCTCAGAGACAGTGACCACGCTGTCGAAATACACAATTCACAAACACCGTCGCTGTGCCGACACAGTTGATGATGTCCGCCACGGCGCAACGATGAGACATCTTTTCAAACGGTCCACAAAAACCACCACACCGGTGTTGCCCGCCTAGTCCTTCGGCAATCCAAACACAAAGTCCATACTCATGGACTGCCGATATCCGGAGATTACTGGTAAACCGGCGCCGCCGCATTCGGAGATGGTTTCGGCCTTTGACACCTCACACGTGCGCACATAAGTGCTCCTTCATTTGCATAGCTTGATTTAACAGTAGTGGCAACC